>NW_026872056.1:0-166989 GCF_033458585.1 Syngnathus typhle
TCATTTCTTCATGCGCAGTGATAAACTCGGCACTCTAAAGCACCCGAGAGCGTTTTTTCGATGCCAACCTAACCAGAGTGACGGGAGCGGCACAATTCAGAAAAAGTGCTCAGCTCGCCGAGAAAATGCGATTCAAGCAATAAAATTAAAAATGCTTATTAAACATAAACCAAACGTTGGAGGTGGTCATTTCTTCATGCGCAGTGATAAAGTCGGCACTCTAAAGCACCCGAGAGCGTTTTTTTTCGATGCCAACCTAACCAGAGTGACGGGAGCGGCACAATTCAGAAAAAGCGCTCAGCTCGCCGAGAAAATGCGATTTAAGCAATAAAATTAAAAATGCTTATTAAACATAAACCAAACGTTGGAGGTGGTCATTTCTTCATGCGCAGTGATAAAGCTCGGCACTCTAAAGCACCCGAGAGCGTTTTTTTCGATGCCAACCTAACCAGAGTGACGGGAGCGGCACAATTCAGAAAAAGTGCTCAGCTCGCCGAGAAAATGCGATTCAAGCAATAAAATTAAAAATGCTTATTAAACATAAACCAAACGTTGGAGGTGGTCATTTCTTCATGCGCAGTGAATAACTCGGCACTCTAAAGCACCCGAGAGCGTTTTTTTCGATGCCAACCTAACCAGAGTGACGGGAGCGGCACAATTCAGAAAAAGTGCTCAGCTCGCCGAGAAAATGCGATTCAAGCAATAAAATTAAAAATGCTTATAAAACATAAACCAAACGTTGGAGGTGGTCATTTCTTCATGCGCAGTGATAAACTCGGCACTCTAAAGCACCCGAGAGCGTTTTTTTCGATGCCAACCTAACCAGAGTGACGGGAGCGGCACAATTCAGAAAAAGCGCTCAGCTCGCCGAGAAAATGCGATTTAAGCAATAAAATTAAAAATGCTTATAAAACATAAACCAAACGTTGGAGGTGGTCATTTCTTAATGCGCAGTAATAAACTCGGCACTCTAAAGCACCCGAGAGCGTTTTTTTCGATGCCAACCTAACCAGAGTGACGGGAGCGGCACAATTCAGAAAAAGTGCTCAGCTCGCCGAGAAAATGCGATTTAAGCAATAAAATTAAAAATGCTTATAAAACATAAACCAAACGTTGGAGGTGGTCATTTCTTAATGCGCAGTAATAAACTCGGCACTCTTAAGCACCCGAGAGCGTTTTTTTCGATGCCAACCTAACCAGAGTGACGGGAGCGGCACAATTCAGAAAAAGTGCTCAGGTCGCCGAGAAAATGCGATTTAAGCAATAAAATTAAAAATGCTTATTAAACATAAACCAAACGTTGGAGGTGGTCATTTCTTCATGCGCAGTGAATAACTCGGCACTCTAAAGCACCCGAGAGCGTTTTTTTCGATGCCAACCTAACCAGAGTGACGGGAGCGGCACAATTCAGAAAAAGCGCTCAGCTCGCCGAGAAAATGCGATTTAAGCAATAAAATTAAAAATGCTTATTAAACATAAACCAAACATTGGAGGTGGTCATTTCTTCATGCGCAGTGAATAACTCGGCACTCTAAAGCACCCGAGAGCGTTTTTTTCGATTCCAACCTAACCAGAGTGACGGGAGCGGCACAATTCAGAAAAAGCGCTCAGCTCGCCGAGAAAATGCGATTTAAGCAATAAAATTAAAAATGCTTATAAAACATAAACCAAACGTTGGAGGTGGTCATTTCTTAATGCGCAGTAATAAACTCGGCACTCTAGAGCACTCGAGAGCGTTTTTTTCGATGCCAACCTAACCAGAGTGACGGGAGCGGCACAATTCAGAAAAGTGCTCAGCTCGCCGAGAAAATGCGATTTAAGCAATAAAATTAAAAATGCTTATAAAACATAAACCAAACGTTGGAAGTGGTCATTTCTTCATGCGCAGTGATAAACTCGGCACTCTAAAGCACCCGAGAGCGTTTTTTTTCGATGCCAACCTAACCAGAGTTACGGGAGCGGCACAATTCAGAAAAAGCGCTCAGCTCGCCGAGAAAATGCGATTTAAGCAATAAAATTAAAAATGCTTATAAAACATAAACCAAACGTTGGAGGTGGTCATTTCTTCATGCGCAGTGATAAACTCGGCACTCTAAAGCACCCGAGAGCGTTTTTTTCGATGCCAACCTAACCAGAGTGACGGGAGCGGCACAATTCAGAAAAGCGCTCAGCTCGCCGAGAAAATGCGATTTAAGCAATAAAATTAAAAATGCTTATAAAACATAAACCAAACGTTGGAGGTGGTCATTTCTTCATGCGCAGTGAATAACTCGGCACTCTATAGCACCCGAGAGCGTTTTTTTCGATGCCAACCTAACCAGAGTGACGGGAGCGGCACAATTCAGAAAAAGTGCTCAGCTCGCCGAGAAAATGCGATTTAAGCAATAAAATTAAAAATGCTTATAAAACATAAACCAAACGTTGGAGGTGGTCATTTCTTAATGCGCAGTAATAAACTCGGCACTCTAAAGCACCCGAGAGCGTTTTTTTCGATGCCAACCTAACCAGAGTGACGGGAGCGGCACAATTCAGAAAAAGTGCTCAGCTCGCCGAGAAAATGCGATTTAAGCAATAAAATTAAAAATGCGTATAAAACATAAACCAAACGTTGGAGGTGGTCATTTCTTAATGCGCAGTAATAAACTCGGCACTCTTAAGCACCCGAGAGCGTTTTTTTCGATGCCAACCTAACCAGAGTGACGGGAGCGGCACAATTCAGAAAAAGTGCTCAGCTCGCCGAGAAAATGCGATTTAAGCAATAAAATTAAAAATGCTTATTAAACATAAACCAAACGTTGGAGGTGGTCATTTCTTCATGCGCAGTGAATAACTCGGCACTCTAAAGCACCCGAGAGCGTTTTTTTCGATGCCAACCTAACCAGAGTGACGGGAGCGGCACAATTCAGAAAAAGCGCTCAGCTCGCCGAGAAAATGCGATTTAAGCAATAAAATTAAAAATGCTTATTAAACATAAACCAAACATTGGAGGTGGTCATTTCTTCATGCGCAGTGAATAACTCGGCACTCTAAAGCACCCGAGAGCGTTTTTTTCGATGCCAACCTAACCAGAGTGACGGGAGCGGCACAATTCAGAAAAAGCGCTCAGCTCGCCGAGAAAATGCGATTTAAGCAATAAAATTAAAAATGCTTATAAAACATAAACCAAACGTTGGAGGTGGTCATTTCTTCATGCGCAGTGATAAACTCGGCACTCTAAAGCACCCGAGAGCGTTTTTTTCGATGCCAACCTAACCAGAGTGACGGGAGCGGCACAATTCAGAAAAAGTGCTCAGCTCGCCGAGAAAATGCGATTTAAGCAATAAAATTAAAAATGCTTATAAAACATAAACCAAACGTTGGAGGTGGTCATTTCTTCATGCGCAGTGAATAACTCGGCACTCTAAAGCACCCGAGAGCGTTTTTTTCGATGCCAACCTAACCAGAGTGACGGGAGCGGCACAATTCAGAAAAAGTGCTCAGCTCGCCGAGAAAATGCGATTTAAGCAATAAAATTAAAAATGCTTATAAAACATAAACCAAACGTTGGAGGTGGTCATTTCTTAATGCGCAGTAATAAACTCGGCACTCTAAAGCACCCGAGAGCGTTTTTTTCGATGCCAACCTAACCAGAGTGACGGGAGCGGCACAATTCAGAAAAAGTGCTCAGCTCGCCGAGAAAATGCGATTTAAGCAATAAAATTAAAAATGCTTATAAAACATAAACCAAACGTTGGAGGTGGTCATTTCTTAATGCGCAGTAATAAACTCGGCACTCTAGAGCACCCGAGAGCGTTTTTTTTGATGCCAACCTAACCAGAGTGACGGGAGCGGCACAATTCAGAAAAAGTGCTCAGCTCGCCGAGAAAATGCGATTTAAGCAATAAAATTAAAAATGCTTATAAAACATAAACCAAACGTTGGAAGTGGTCATTTCTTCATGCGCAGTGATAAACTCGGCACTCTAAAGCACCCGAGAGCGTTTTTTTCGATGCCAACCTAACCAGAGTTACGGGAGCGGCACAATTCAGAAAAAGCGCTCAGCTCGCCGAGAAAATGCGATTTAAGCAATAAAATTAAAAATGCTTATAAAACATAAACCAAACGTTGGAGGTGGTCATTTCTTCATGCGCAGTGATAAACTCGGCACTCTAAAGCACCCGAGAGCGTTTTTTTCGATGCCAACCTAACCAGAGTGACGGGAGCGGCACAATTCAGAAAAAGCGCTCAGCTCGCCGAGAAAATGCGATTTAAGCAATAAAATTAAAAATGCTTATAAAACATAAACCAAACGTTGGAGGTGGTCATTTCTTAATGCGCAGTAATAAACTCGGCACTCTAGAGCACCCGAGAGCGTTTTTTCGATGCCAACCTAACCAGAGTGACGGGAGCGGCACAATTCAGAAAAAGTGCTCAGCTCGCCGAGAAAATGCGATTTAAGCAATAAAATTAAAAATGCTTATAAAACATAAACCAAACGTTGGAGGTGGTCATTTCTTAATGCGTCACTCTGGGTGACGGGAGCGGCACAATTCAGAAAAAGTGCTCAGCTCGCCGAGAAAATGCGATTTAAGCAATAAAATTAAAAATGCTTATAAAACATAAACCAAACGTTGGAGGTGGTCATTTCTTAATGCGCAGTAATAAACTCGGCACTCTAAAGCACCCGAGAGCGTTTTTTTCGATGCCAACCTAACCAGAGTGACGGGAGCGGCACAATTCAGAAAAAGCGCTCAGCTCGCCGAGAAAATGCGATTTAAGCAATAAAATTAAAAATGCTTATAAAACATAAACCAAACGTTGGAGGTGGTCATTTCCTAATGCGCAGTAATAAACTCGGCACTCTAAAGCACCCGAGAGCGTTTTTTTCGATGCCAACCTAACCAGAGTGACGGGAGCGGCACAATTCAGAAAAAGTGCTCAGCTCGCCGAGAAAATGCGATTTAAGCAATAAAATTAAAAATGCTTATAAAACATAAACCAAACGTTGGAGGTGGTCATTTCTTAATGCGCAGTAATAAACTCGGCACTCTAGAGCACCCGAGAGCGTTTTTTTCGATGCCAACCTAACCAGAGTGACGGGAGCGGCACAATTCAGAAAAAGTGCTCAGCTCGCCGAGAAAATGCGATTTAAGCAATAAAATTAAAAATGCTTATAAAACATAAACCAAACGTTGGAGGTGGTCATTTCTTAATGCGCAGTAATAAACTCGGCACTCTAAAGCACCCGTGAGCGTTTTTTTCGATGCCAACCTAACCAGAGTGACGGGAGCGGCACAATTCAGAAAAAGTGCTCAGCTCGCCGAGAAAATGCGATTTAAGCAATAAAATTAAAAATGCTTAGAAAACATAAACCAAACGTTGGAGGTGGTCATTTCTTAATGCGCAGTAATAAACTCGGCACTCTAAAGCACCCGAGAGCGTTTTTTTCGATGCCAACCTAACCAGAGTGACGGGAGCGGCACAATTCAGAAAAAGTGCTCAGCTCGCCGAGAAAATGTGATTTAAGCAATAAAATTAAAAATGCTTATAAAACATAAACCAAACGTTGGAGGTGGTCATTTCTCCATGCGCAGTGAATAACTCGGCACTCTAAAGCACCCGAGAGCGTTTTTTTCGATGCCAACCTAACCAGAGTGACGGGAGCGGCACAATTCAGAAAAAGTGCTCAGCTCGCCGAGAAAATGCGATTTAAGCAATAAAATTAAAAATGCTTATAAAACATAAACCAAACGTTGGAGGTGGTCATTTCTTAATGCGCAGTAATAAACTCGGCACTCTAAAGCACCCGTGAGCGTTTTTTTCGATGCCAACCTAACCAGAGTGACGGGAGCGGCACAATTCAGAAAAAGTGCTCAGCTCGCCGAGAAAATGCGATTTAAGCAATAAAATTAAAAATGCTTATAAAACATAAACCAAACGTTGGAAGTGGTCATTTCTTAATGCGCAGTAATAAACTCGGCACTCTAAAGCACCCGAGAGCGTTTTTTTCGATGCCAACCTAACCAGAGTGACGGGAGCGGCACAATTCAGAAAAAGCGCTCAGCTCGCCGAGAAAATGCGATTTAAGCAATAAAATTAAAAATGCTTATAAAACATAAACCAAACGTTGGAGGTGGTCATTTCTTCATGCGCAGTGATAAACTCGGCACTCTAAAGCACCCGAGAGCGTTTTTTTCGATGCCAACCTAACCAGAGTGACGGGAGCGGCACAATTCAGAAAAAGTGCTCAGCTCGCCGAGAAAATGCGATTTAAGCAATAAAATTAAAAATGCTTATAAAACATAAACCAAACGTTGGAGGTGGTCATTTCTTCATGCGCAGTGATAAACTCGGCGCTCTAAAGCACCCGAGAGCGTTTTTTTCGATGCCAACCTAACCAGAGTGACGGGAGCGGCACAATTCAGAAAAAGTGCTCAGCTCGCCGAGAAAATGCGATTCAAGCAATAAAATTAAAAATGCTTATTAAACATAAACCAAACGTTGGAGGTGGTCATTTCTTCATGCGCAGTGAATAACTCGGCACTCTAAAGCACCCGAGAGCGTTTTTTTCGATGCCAACCTAACCAGAGTGACGGGAGCGGCACAATTCAGAAAAAGTGCTCAGCTCGCCGAGAAAATGCGATGTAAGCAATAAAATTAAAAATGCTTATAAAACATAAACCAAACGTTGGAGGTGGTCATTTCTTAATGCGCAGTAATAAACTCGGCACTCTAGAGCACCCGAGAGCGTTTTTTTCGATGCCAACCTAACCAGAGTGACGGGAGCGGCACAATTCAGAAAAAGTGCTCAGCTCGCCGAGAAAATGCGATTTAAGCAATAAAATTAAAAATGCTTATAAAACATAAACCAAACGTTGGAGGTGGTCATTTCTTCATGCGCAGTGATAAACTCGGCACTCTAAAGCACCCGAGAGCGTTTTTTTCGATGCCAACCTAACCAGAGTTACGGGAGCGGCACAATTCAGAAAAAGCGCTCAGCTCGCCGAGAAAATGCGATTTAAGCAATAAAATTAAAAATGCTTATAAAACATAAACCAAACGTTGGAGGTGGTCATTTCTTCATGCGCAGTGATAAACTCGGCACTCTAAAGCACCCGAGAGCGTTTTTTTCGATGCCAACCTAACCAGAGTGACGGGAGCGGCACAATTCAGAAAAAGCGCTCAGCTCGCCGAGAAAATGCGATTTAAGCAATAAAATTAAAAATGCTTATAAAACATAAACCAAACGTTGGAGGTGGTCATTTCTTCATGCGCAGTGATAAACTCGGCACTCTAAAGCACCCGAGAGCGTTTTTTTCGATGCCAACCTAACCAGAGTGACGGGAGCGGCACAATTCAGAAAAAGTGCTCAGCTCGCCGAGAAAATGCGATTTAAGCAATAAAATTAAAAATGCTTATAAAACATAAACCAAACGTTGGAGGTGGTCATTTCTCCATGCGCAGTGAATAACTCGGCACTCTAAAGCACCCGAGAGCGTTTTTTTCGATGCCAACCTAACCAGAGTGACGGGAGCGGCACAATTCAGAAAAAGTGCTCAGCTCGCCGAGAAAATGCGATTTAAGCAATAAAATTAAAAATGCTTATAAAACATAAACCAAACGTTGGAGGTGGTCATTTCTTAATGCGCAGTAATAAACTCGGCACTCTAAAGCACCCGTGAGCGTTTTTTTCGATGCCAACCTAACCAGAGTGACGGGAGCGGCACAATTCAGAAAAAGTGCTCAGCTCGCCGAGAAAATGCGATTTAAGCAATAAAATTAAAAATGCTTATAAAACATAAACCAAACGTTGGAGGTGGTCATTTCTTAATGCGCAGTAATAAACTCGGCACTCTAAAGCACCCGAGAGCGTTTTTTTCGATGCCAACCTAACCAGAGTGACGGGAGCGGCACAATTCAGAAAAAGCGCTCAGCTCGCCGAGAAAATGCGATTTAAGCAATAAAATTAAAAATGCTTATAAAACATAAACCAAACGTTGGAGGTGGTCATTTCTTCATGCGCAGTGATAAACTCGGCACTCTAAAGCACCCGTGAGCGTTTTTTTCGATGCCAACCTAACCAGAGTGACGGGAGCGGCACAATTCAGAAAAAGTGCTCAGCTCGCCGAGAAAATGCGATTTAAGCAATAAAATTAAAAATGCTTATAAAACATAAACCAAACGTTGGAGGTGGTCATTTCTTCATGCGCAGTGATAA
The DNA here is from genome assembly GCF_033458585.1 of Syngnathus typhle. Lineage (NCBI taxonomy): Eukaryota > Metazoa > Chordata > Actinopteri > Syngnathiformes > Syngnathidae > Syngnathus > Syngnathus typhle. The sequence continues at coordinate 8,198 of NW_026872056.1, forward strand.
ACTCGGCACTCTAAAGCACCCGAGAGCGTTTTTTTCGATGCCAACCTAACCAGAGTGACGGGAGCGGCACAATTCAGAAAAAGTGCTCAGCTCGCCGAGAAAATGCGATTTAAGCAATAAAATTAAAAATGCTTATTAAACATAAACCAAACGTTGGAGGTGGTCATTTCTTCATGCGCAGTGAATAACTCGGCACTCTAAAGCACCCGATAGCGTTTTTTTCGATGCCAACCTAACCAGAGTGACGGGAGCGGCACAATTCAGAAAAAGTGCTCAGCTCGCCGAGAAAATGCGATTTAAGCAATAAAATTAAAAATGCTTATAAAACATAAACCAAACGTTGGAGGTGGTCATTTCTTAATGCGCAGTAATAAACTCGGCACTCTAAAGCACCCGAGAGCGTTTTTTTCGATGCCAACCTAACCAGAGTGACGGGAGCGGCACAATTCAGAAAAAGTGCTCAGCTCGCCGAGAAAATGCGATTTAAGCAATAAAATTAAAAATGCTTATAAAACATAAACCAAACGTTGGAGGTGGTCATTTCTTAATGCGCAGTAATAAACTCGGCACTCTAAAGCACCCGAGAGCGTTTTTTTCGATGCCAACCTAACCAGAGTGACGGGAGCGGCACAATTCAGAAAAAGCGCTCAGCTCGCCGAGAAAATGCGATTTAAGCAATAAAATTAAAAATGCTTATAAAACATAAACCAAACGTTGGAGGTGGTCATTTCTTCGTGCGCAGTGAATAACTCGGCACTCTAAAGCACCCGAGAGCGTTTTTTTCGATGCCAACCTAACCAGAGTGACGGGAGCGGCACAATTCAGAAAAAGTGCTCAGCTCGCCGAGAAAATGCGATTTAAGCAATAAAATTAAAAATGCTTATAAAACATAAACCAAACGTTGGAGGTGGTCATTTCTTAATGCGCAGTAATAAACTCGGCACTCTAAAGCACCCGAGAGCGTTTTTTTCGATGCCAACCTAACCAGAGTGACGGGAGCGGCACAATTCAGAAAAAGCGCTCAGCTCGCCGAGAAAATGCGATTTAAGCAATAAAATTAAAAATGCTTATAAAACATAAACCAAACGTTGGAGGTGGTCATTTCTTATTGCGCAGTAATAAACTCAGCACTCTAAAGCACCCGAGAGCGTTTTTTTCGATGCCAACCTAACCAGAGTGACGGGAGCGGCACAATTCAGAAAAAGCGCTCAGCTCGCCGAGAAAATGCGATTTAAGCAATAAAATTAAAAATGCTTATAAAACATAAACCAAACGTTGGAGGTGGTCATTTCTTCATGCGCAGTGAATAACTCGGCACTCTAAAGCACCCGAGAGCGTTTTTTTCGATGCCAAGTGACGGGAGCGGCACAATTCAGAAAAAGTGCTCAGCTCGCCGAGAAAATGCGATTTAAGCTATAAAATTAAAAATGCTTATAAAACATAAACCAAACGTTGGAGGTGGTCATTTCTTAATGCGCAGTAATAAACTCGGCACTCTAAAGCACCCGAGAGCGTTTTTTTCGATGCCAACCTAACCAGAGTGACGGGAGCGGCACAATTCAGAAAAAGTGCTCAGCTCGCCGAGAAAATGCGATTTAAGCAATAAAATTAAAAATGCTTATAAAACATAAACCAAACGTTGGAGGTGGTCATTTCTTAATGCGCAGTAATAAACTCGGCACTCTAAAGCACCCGAGAGCGTTTTTTTCGATGCCAACCTAACCAGAGTGACGGGAGCGGCACAATTCAGAAAAAGTGCTCAGCTCGCCGAGAAAATGCGATTTAAGCAATAAAATTAAAAATGCTTATTAAACATAAACCAAACGTTGGAGGTGGTCATTTCTTCATGCGCAGTGAATAACTCGGCACTCTAAAGCACCCGAGAGCGTTTTTTTCGATGCCAACCTAACCAGAGTGACGGGAGCGGCACAATTCAGAAAAAGCGCTCAGCTCGCCGAGAAAATGCGAATTAAGCAATAAAATTAAAAATGCTTATAAAACATAAACCAAACGTTGGAGGTGGTCATTTCTTAATGCGCAGTAATAAACTCGGCACTCTAAAGCACCCGAGAGCGTTTTTTTCGATGCCAACCTAACCAGAGTGACGGGAGCGGCACAATTCAGAAAAAGTGCTCAGCTCGCCGAGAAAATGCGATTTAAGCAATAAAATTAAAAATGCTTATAAAACATAAACCAAACGTTGGAGGTGGTCATTTCTTAATGCGCAGTAATAAACTCGGCACTCTAAAGCACCCGAGAGCGTTTTTTTCGATGCCAACCTAACCAGAGTGACGGGAGCGGCACAATTCAGAAAAAGTGCTCAGCTCGCCGAGAAAATGCGATTTAAGCAATAAAATTAAAAATGCTTATTAAACATAAACCAAACGTTGGAGGTGGTCATTTCTTCATGCGCAGTGAATAACTCGGCACTCTAAAGCACCCGATAGCGTTTTTTTCGATGCCAACCTAACCAGAGTGACGGGAGCGGCACAATTCAGAAAAAGTGCTCAGCTCGCCGAGAAAATGCGATTTAAGCAATAAAATTAAAAATGCTTATAAAACATAAACCAAACGTTGGAGGTGGTCATTTCTTAATGCGCAGTAATAAACTCGGCACTCTAAAGCACCCGAGAGCGTTTTTTTCGATGCCAACCTAACCAGAGTGACGGGAGCGGCACAATTCAGAAAAAGTGCTCAGCTCGCCGAGAAAATGCGATTTAAGCAATAAAATTAAAAATGCTTATAAAACATAAACCAAACGTTGGAGGTGGTCATTTCTTAATGCGCAGTAATAAACTCGGCACTCTAAAGCACCCGAGAGCGTTTTTTTCGATGCCAACCTAACCAGAGTGACGGGAGCGGCACAATTCAGAAAAAGCGCTCAGCTCGCCGAGAAAATGCGATTTAAGCAATAAAATTAAAAATGCTTATAAAACATAAACCAAACGTTGGAGGTGGTCATTTCTTCATGCGCAGTGATAAACTCGGCACTCTAAAGCACCCGAGAGCGTTTTTTTCGATGCCAACCTAACCAGAGTGACGGGAGCGGCACAATTCAGAAAAAGTGCTCAGCTCGCCGAGAAAATGCGATTTAAGCAATAAAATTAAAAATGCTTATAAAACATAAACCAAACGTTGGAGGTGGTCATTTCTTCATGCGCAGTGATAAACTCGGCACTCTAAAGCACCCGAGAGCGTTTTTTTCGATGCCAACCTAACCAGAGTGACGGGAGCGGCACAATTCAGAAAAAGTGCTCAGCTCGCCGAGAAAATGCGATTCAAGCAATAAAATTAAAAATGCTTATTAAACATAAACCAAACGTTGGAGGTGGTCATTTCTTCATGCGCAGTGAATAACTCGGCACTCTAAAGCACCCGAGAGCGTTTTTTTCGATGCCAACCTAACCAGAGTGACGGGAGCGGCACAATTCAGAAAAAGTGCTCAGCTCGCCGAGAAAATGCGATTTAAGCAATAAAATTAAAAATGCTTATAAAACATAAACCAAACGTTGGAGGTGGTCATTTCTTAATGCGCAGTAATAAACTCGGCACTCTAAAGCACCCGAGAGCGTTTTTTTCGATGCCAACCTAACCAGAGTGACGGGAGCGGCACAATTCAGAAAAAGTGCTCAGCTCGCCGAGAAAATGCGATTTAAGCAATAAAATTAAAAATGCTTATAAAACATAAACCAAACGTTGGAGGTGGTCATTTCTTAATGCGCAGTAATAAACTCGGCACTCTAAAGCACCCGAGAGCGTTTTTTTCGATGCCAACCTAACCAGAGTGACGGGAGCGGCACAATTCAGAAAAAGTGCTCAGCTCGCCGAGAAAATGCGATTAAAGCAATAAAATTAAAAATGTTTATTAAACATAAACCAAACGTTGGGGGTGGTCATTTCTTCATGCGCAGTGAATAACTCGGCACTCTAAAGCACCCGAGAGCGTTTTTTTCGATGCCAACCTAACCAGAGTGACGGGAGCGGCACAATTCAGAAAAAGCGCTCAGCTCGCCGAGAAAATGCGATTTAAGCAATAAAATTAAAAATGCTTATTAAACATAAACCAAACATTGGAGGTGGTCATTTCTTCATGCGCAGTGAATAACTCGGCACTCTAAAGCACCCGAGAGCGTTTTTTTCGATGCCAACCTAACCAGAGTGACGGGAGCGGCACAATTCAGAAAAAGCGCTCAGCTCGCCGAGAAAATGCGATTTAAGCAATAAAATTAAAAATGCTTATAAAACATAAACCAAACGTTGGAGGTGGTCATTTCTTCATGCGCAGTGATAAACTCGGCACTCTAAAGCACCCGAGAGCGTTTTTTTCGATGCCAACCTAACCAGAGTGACGGGAGCGGCACAATTCAGAAAAAGTGCTCAGCTCGCCGAGAAAATGCGATTTAAGCAATAAAATTAAAAATGCTTATAAAACATAAACCAAACGTTGGAGGTGGTCATTTCTTCATGCGCAGTGAATAACTCGGCACTCTAAAGCACCCGAGAGCGTTTTTTTCGATGCCAACCTAACCAGAGTGACGGGAGCGGCACAATTCAGAAAAAGTGCTCAGCTCGCCGAGAAAATGCGATTTAAGCAATAAAATTAAAAATGCTTATAAAACATAAACCAAACGTTGGAGGTGGTCATTTCTTAATGCGCAGTAATAAACTCGGCACTCTAAAGCACCCGAGAGCGTTTTTTTCGATGCCAACCTAACCAGAGTGACGGGAGCGGCACAATTCAGAAAAAGTGCTCAGCTCGCCGAGAAAATGCGATTTAAGCAATAAAATTAAAAATGCTTATAAAACATAAACCAAACGTTGGAGGTGGTCATTTCTTAATGCGCAGTAATAAACTCGGCACTCTAGAGCACCCGAGAGCGTTTTTTTCGATGCCAACCTAACCAGAGTGACGGGAGCGGTACAATTCAGAAAAAGTGCTCAGCTCGCCGAGAAAATGCGATTTAAGCAATAAAATTAAAAATGCTTATAAAACATAAACCAAACGTTGGAAGTGGTCATTTCTTCATGCGCAGTGATAAACCCGGCACTCTAAAGCACCCGAGAGCGTTTTTTTCGATGCCAACCTAACCAGAGTTACGGGAGCGGCACAATTCAGAAAAAGCGCTCAGCTCGCCGAGAAAATGCGATTTAAGCAATAAAATTAAAAATGCTTATAAAACATAAACCAAACGTTGGAGGTGGTCATTTCTTCATGCGCAGTGATAAACTCGGCACTCTAAAGCACCCGAGAGCGTTTTTTTCGATGCCAACCTAACCAGAGTGACGGGAGCGGCACAATTCAGAAAAAGCGCTCAGCTCGCCGAGAAAATGCGATTTAAGCAATAAAATTAAAAATGCTTATAAAACATAAACCAAACGTTGGAGGTGGTCATTTCTTAATGCGCAGTAATAAACTCGGCACTCTAAAGCACCCGAGAGCGTTTTTTTCGATGCCAACCTAACCAGAGTGACGGGAGCGGCACAATTCAGAAAAAGTGCTCAGCTCGCCGAGAAAATGCGATTTAAGCAATAAAATTAAAAATGCTTATAAAACATAAACCAAACGTTGGAGGTGGTCATTTCTCAATGCGCAGTAATAAACTCGGCACTCTAAAGCACCCGAGAGCGTTTTTTTCGATGCCAACCTAACCAGAGTGACGGGAGCGGCACAATTCAGAAAAAGTGCTCAGCTCGCCGAGAAAATGCGATTTAAGCAATAAAATTAAAAATGCTTATAAAACATAAACCAAACGTTGGAGGTGGTCATTTCTTCATGCGCAGTGATAAACTCGGCACTCTAAAGCACCCGAGAGCGTTTTTTTCGATGCCAACCTAACCAGAGTGACGGGAGCGGCACAATTCAGAAAAAGTGCTCAGCTCGCCGAGAAAATGCGATTTAAGCAATAAAATTAAAAATGCTTATAAAACATAAACCAAACGTTGGAGGTGGTCATTTCTTCATGCGCAGTGAATAACTCGGCACTCTAAAGCACCCGAGAGCGTTTTTTTCGATGCCAACCTAACCAGAGTGACGGGAGCGGCACAATTCAGAAAAAGTGCTCAGCTCGCCGAGAAAATGCGATTTAAGCAATAAAATTAAAAATGCTTATAAAACATAAACCAAACGTTGGAGGTGGTCATTTCTTAATGCGCAGTAATAAACTCGGCACTCTAAAGCACCCGTGAGCGTTTTTTTCGATGCCAACCTAACCAGAGTGACGGGAGCGGCACAATTCAGAAAAAGTGCTCAGCTCGCCGAGAAAATGCGATTTAAGCAATAAAATTAAAAATGCTTATAAAACATAAACCAAACGTTGGAGGTGGTCATTTCTTCATGCGCAGTGATAAAGTCGGCACTCTAAAGCACCCGAGAGCGTTTTTTTCGATGCCAACCTAACCAGAGTGACGAGAGCGGCACAATTCAGAAAAAGTGCTCAGCTCGCCGAGAAAATGCGATTTAAGCAATAAAATTAAAAATGCTTATTAAACATAAACCAAACGTTGGAGGTGGTCATTTCTTCATGCACAGTGATAAACTCGGCACTCTAAAGCACCCGAGAGCGTTTTTTTCGATGCCAACCTAACTAGAGTGACGGGAGCGGCACAATTCAGAAAAAGTGCTCAGCTCGCCGAGAAAATGCGATTTAAGCAATAAAATTAAAAATGCTTATAAAACATAAACCAAACGTTCGAGGTGGTCATTTCTCCATGCGCAGTGAATAACTCGGCACTCTAAAGCACCCGAGAGCGTTTTTTTCGATGCCAACCTAACCAGAGTGACGGGAGCGGCACAATTCAGAAAAAGTGCTCAGCTCGCCGAGAAAATGCGATTTAAGCAATAAAATTAAAAATGCTTATAAAACATAAACCAAACGTTGGAGGTGGTCATTTCTTAATGCGCAGTAATAAACTCGGCACTCTAAAGCACCCGTGAGCGTTTTTTTCGATGCCAACCTAACCAGAGTGACGGGAGCGGCACAATTCAGAAAAAGTGCTCAGCTCGCCGAGAAAATGCGATTTAAGCAATAAAATTAAAAATGCTTATAAAACATAAACCAAACGTTGGAGCTGGTCATTTCTTAATGCGCAGTAATAAACTCGGCACTCTAAAGCACCCGAGAGCGTTTTTTTCGATGCCAACCTAACCAGAGTTACGGGAGCGGCACAATTCAGAAAAAGCGCTCAGCTCGCCGAGAAAATGCGATTTAAGCAATAAAATTAAAAATGCTTATAAAACATAAACCAAACGTTGGAGGTGGTCATTTCTTCATGCGCAGTGAATAACTCGGCACTCTAAAGCACCCGAGAGCGTTTTTTTCGATGCCAACCTAACCAGAGTGACGGGAGCGGCACAATTCAGAAAAAGTGCTCAGCTCGCCGAGAAAATGCGATTTAAGCAATAAAATTAAAAATGCTTATTAAACATAAACCAAACGTTGGAGGTGGTCATTTCTTCATGCGCAGTGAATAACTCGGCACTCTAAAGCACCCGAGAGCGTTTTATTCGATGCCAACCTAACCAGAGTGACGGGAGCGGCACAATTCAGAAAAAGTGCTCAGCTCGCCGAGAAAATGCGATTTAAGCAATAAAATTAAAAATGCTTATAAAACATAAACCAAACGTTGGAGGTGGTCATTTCTTCATGCGCAGTGATAAACTCGGCACTCTAAAGCACCCGAGAGCGTTTTTTTCGATGCCAAGTGACGGGAGCGGCACAATTCAGAAAAAGTGCTCAGCTCGCCGAGAAAATGCGATTTAAGCTATAAAATTAAAAATGCTTATAAAACATAAACCAAACGTTGGAGGTGGTCATTTCTTAATGCGCAGTAATAAACTCGGCACTCTAAAGCACCCGAGAGCGTTTTTTTCGATGCCAACCTAACCAGAGTGACGGGAGCGGCACAATTCAGAAAAAGTGCTCAGCTCGCCGAGAAAATGCGATTTAAGCAATAAAATAAAAAATGCTTATAAAACATAAACCAAACGTTGGAGGTGGTCATTTCTTAATGCGCAGTAATAAACTCGGCACTCTAAAGCACCCGAGAGCGTTTTTTTCGATGCCAACCTAACCAGAGTGACGGGAGCGGCACAATTCAGAAAAAGTGCTCAGCTCGCCGAGAAAATGCGATTTAAGCAATAAAATTAAAAATGCTTATTAAACATAAACCAAACGTTGGAGGTGGTCATTTCTTCATGCGCAGTGAATAACTCGGCACTCTAAAGCACCCGAGAGCGTTTTTTTCGATGCCAACCTAACCAGAGTGACGGGAGCGGCACAATTCAGAAAAAGCGCTCAGCTCGCCGAGAAAATGCGAATTAAGCAATAAAATTAAAAATGCTTATAAAACATAAACCAAACGTTGGAGGTGGTCATTTCTTAATGCGCAGTAATAAACTCGGCACTCTAAAGCACCCGAGAGCGTTTTTTTTCGATGCCAACCTAACCAGAGTGACGGGAGCGGCACAATTCAGAAAAAGTGCTCAGCTCGCCGAGAAAATGCGATTTAAGCAATAAAATTAAAAATGCTTATAAAACATAAACCAAACGTTGGAGGTGGTCATTTCTTAATGCGCAGTAATAAACTCGGCACTCTAAAGCACCCGAGAGCGTTTTTTTCGATGCCAACCTAACCAGAGTGACGGGAGCGGCACAATTCAGAAAAAGTGCTCAGCTCGCCGAGAAAATGCGATTTAAGCAATAAAATTAAAAATGCTTATTAAACATAAACCAAACGTTGGAGGTGGTCATTTCTTCATGCGCAGTGAATAACTCGGCACTCTAAAGCACCCGATAGCGTTTTTTTCGATGCCAACCTAACCAGAGTGACGGGAGCGGCACAATTCAGAAAAAGTGCTCAGCTCGCCGAGAAAATGCGATTTAAGCAATAAAATTAAAAATGCTTATAAAACGTAAACCAAACGTTGGAGGTGGTCATTTCTTAATGCGCAGTAATAAACTCGGCACTCTAAAGCACCCGAGAGCGTTTTTTTCGATGCCAACCTAACCAGAGTGACGGGAGCGGCACAATTTAGAAAAAGTGCTCAGCTCGCCGAGAAAATGCGATTTAAGCAATAAAATTAAAAATGCTTATAAAACATAAACCAAACGTTGGAGGTGGTCATTTCTTAATGCGCAGTAATAAACTCGGTACTCTAAAGCACCCGAGAGCGTTTTTTTCGATGCCAACCTAACCAGAGTGACGGGAGCGGCACAATTCAGAAAAAGCGCTCAGCTCGCCGAGAAAATGCGATTTAAGCAATAAAATTAAAAATGCTTATAAAACATAAACCAAACGTTGGAGGTGGTCATTTCTTCATGCGCAGTGATAAACTCGGCACTCTAAAGCACCCGAGAGCGTTTTTTTCGATGCCAACCTAACCAGAGTGACGGGAGCGGCACAATTCAGAAAAAGTGCTCAGCTCGCCGAGAAAATGCGATTTAAGCAATAAAATTAAAAATGCTTATAAAACATAAACCAAACGTTGGAGGTGGTCATTTCTTCATGCGCAGTGATAAACTCGGCACTCTAAAGCACCCGAGAGCGTTTTTTTCGATGCCAACCTAACCAGAGTGACGGGAGCGGCACAATTCAGAAAAAGTGCTCAGCTCGCCGAGAAAATGCGATTCAAGCAATAAAATTAAAAATGCTTATTAAACATAAACCAAACGTTGGAGGTGGTCATTTCTTCATGCGCAGTGAATAACTCGGCACTCTAAAGCACCCGAGAGCGTTTTTTTCGATGCCAACCTAACCAGAGTGACGGGAGCGGCACAATTCAGAAAAAGTGCTCAGCTCGCCGAGAAAATGCGATTTAAGCAATAAAATTAAAAATGCTTATAAAACATAAACCAAACGTTGGAGGTGGTCATTTCTTAATGCGCAGTAATAAACTCGGCACTCTAAAGCACCCGAGAGCGTTTTTTTCGATGCCAACCTAACCAGAGTGACGGGAGCGGCACAATTCAGAAAAAGTGCTCAGCTCGCCGAGAAAATGCGATTTAAGCAATAAAATTAAAAATGCTTATAAAACATAAATCAAACGTTGGAGGTGGTCATTTCTTAATGCGCAGTAATAAACTCGGCACTCTAAAGCACCCGAGAGCGTTTTTTTCGATGCCAACCTAACCAGAGTGACGGGAGCGGCACAATTCAGAAAAAGTGCTCAGCTCGCCGAGAAAATGCGATTTAAGCAATAAAATTAAAAATGCTTATAAAACATAAACCAAACGTTGGAGGTGGTCATTTCTTAATGCGCAGTAATAAACTCGGCACTCTAAAGCACCCGAGAGCGTTTTTTTCGATGCCAACCTAACCAGAGTGACGGGAGCGGCACAATTCAGAAAAAGTGCTCAGCTCGCCGAGAAAATGCGATTTAAGCAATAAAATTAAAAATGCTTATTAAACATAAACCAAACGTTGGAGGTGGTCATTTCTTCATGCGCAGTGAATAACTCGGCACTCTAAAGCACCCGAGAGCGTTTTTTTCGATGCCAACCTAACCAGAGTGACGGGAGCGGCACAATTCAGAAAAAGCGCTCAGCTCGCCGAGAAAATGCGATTTAAGCAATAAAATTAAAAATGCTTATTAAACATAAACCAAACATTGGAGGTGGTCATTTCTTCATGCGCAGTGAATAACTCGGCACTCTAAAGCACCCGAGAGCGTTTTTTTCGATGCCAACCTAACCAGAGTGACGGGAGCGGCACAATTCAGAAAAAGCGCTCAGCTCGCCGAGAAAATGCGATTTAAGCAATAAAATTAAAAATGCTTATAAAACATAAACCAAACGTTGGAGGTGGTCATTTCTTCATGCGCAGTGATAAACTCGGCACTCTAAAGCACCCGAGAGCGTTTTTTTCGATGCCAACCTAACCAGAGTGACGGGAGCGGCACAATTCAGAAAAAGTGCTCAGCTCGCCGAGAAAATGCGATTTAAGCAATAAAATTAAAAATGCTTATAAAACATAAACCAAACGTTGGAGGTGGTCATTTCTTCATGCGCAGTGAATAACTCGGCACTCTAAAGCACCCGAGAGCGTTTTTTTCGATGCCAACCTAACCAGAGTGACGGGAGCGGCACAATTCAGAAAAAGTGCTCAGCTCGCCGAGAAAATGCGATTTAAGCAATAAAATTAAAAATGCTTATAAAACATAAACCAAACGTTGGAGGTGGTCATTTCTTAATGCGCAGTAATAAACTCGGCACTCTAAAGCACCCGAGAGCGTTTTTTTCGATGCCAACCTAACCAGAGTGACGGGAGCGGCACAATTCAGAAAAAGTGCTCAGCTCGCCGAGAAAATGCGATTTAAGCAATAAAATTAAAAATGCTTATAAAACATAAACCAAACGTTGGAGGTGGTCATTTCTTAATGCACAGTAATAAACTCGGCACTCTAGAGCACCCGAGAGCGTTTTTTTCGATGCCAACCTAACCAGAGTGACGGGAGCGGCACAATTCAGAAAAAGTGCTCAGCTCGCCGAGAAAATGCGATTTAAGCAATAAAATTAAAAATGCTTATAAAACATAAACCAAACGTTGGAAGTGGTCATTTCCTCATGCGCAGTGATAAACTCGGCACTCTAAAGCACCCGAGAGCGTTTTTTTCGATGCCAACCTAACCAGAGTTACGGGAGCGGCACAATTCAGAAAAAGCGCTCAGCTCGCCGAGAAAATGCGATTTAAGCAATAAAATTAAAAATGCTTATAAAACATAAACCAAACGTTGGAGGTGGTCATTTCTTCATGCGCAGTGATAAACTCGGCACTCTAAAGCACCCGAGAGCGTTTTTTTCGATGCCAACCTAACCAGAGTGACGGGAGCGGCACAATTCAGAAAAAGCGCTCAGCTCGCCGAGAAAATGCGATTTAAGCAATAAAATTAAAAATGCTTATAAAACATAAACCAAACGTTGGAGGTGGTCATTTCTTAATGCGCAGTAATAAACTCGGCACTCTAAAGCACCCGAGAGCGTTTTTTTCGATGCCAACCTAACCAGAGTGACGGGAGCGGCACAATTCAGAAAAAGTGCTCAGCTCGCCGAGAAAATGCGATTTAAGCAATAAAATTAAAAATGCTTATAAAACATAAACCAAACGTTGGAGGTGGTCATTTCTCAATGCGCAGTAATAAACTCGGCACTCTAAAGCACCCGAGAGCGTTTTTTTCGATGCCAACCTAACCAGAGTGACGGGAGCGGCACAATTCAGAAAAAGTGCTCAGCTCGCCGAGAAAATGCGATTTAAGCAATAAAATTAAAAATGCTTATAAAACATAAACCAAACGTTGGAGGTGGTCATTTCTTAATGCGCAGTAATAAACTCGGCACTCTAAAGCACCCGAGAGCGTTTTTTTCGATGCCAACCTAACCAGAGTGACGGGAGCGGCACAATTCAGAAAAAGCGCTCAGCTCGCCGAGAAAATGCGATTTAAGCAATAAAATTAAAAATGCTTATAAAACATAAACCAAACGTTGGAGGTGGTCATTTCCTAATGCGCAGTAATAAACTCGGCACTCTAAAGCACCCGAGAGCGTTTTTTTCGATGCCAACCTAACCAGAGTGACGGGAGCGGCACAATTCAGAAAAAGTGCTCAGCTCGCCGAGAAAATGCGATTTAAGCAATAAAATTAAAAATGCTTATTAAACATAAACCAAACGTTGGAGGTGGTCATTTCTTCATGCGCAGTGAATAACTCGGCACTCTAAAGCACCCGAGAGCGTTTTTTTCGATGCCAACCTAACCAGAGTGACGGGAGCGGCACAATTCAGAAAAAGTGCTCAGCTCGCCGAGAAAATGCGATTTAAGCAATAAAATTAGAAATGCTTATAAAACATAAACCAAACGTTGGAAGTGGTCATTTCTTCATGCGCAGTGATAAACTCGGCACTCTAAAGCACCCGAGAGCGTTTTTTTCGATGCCAACCTAACCAGAGTTACGGGAGCGGCACAATTCAGAAAAAGCGCTCAGCTCGCCGAGAAAATGCGATTTAAGCAATAAAATTAAAAATGCTTATAAAACATAAACCAAACGTTGGAGGTGGTCATTTCTTCATGCGCAGTGATAAACTCGGCACTCTAAAGCACCCGAGAGCGTTTTTTTCGATGCCAACCTAACCAGAGTGACGGGAGCGGCACAATTCAGAAAAAGCGCTCAGCTCGCCGAGAAAATGCGATTTAAGCAATAAAATTAAAAATGCTTATAAAACATAAACCAAACGTTGGAGGTGGTCATTTCTTCATGCGCAGTGATAAACTCGGCACTCTAAAGCACCCGAGAGCGTTTTTTTCGATGCCAACCTAACCAGAGTGACGGGAGCGGCACAATTCAGAAAAAGTGCTCAGCTCGCCGAGAAAATGCGATTTAAGCAATAAAATTAAAAATGCTTATAAAACATAAACCAAACGTTGGAGGTGGTCATTTCTTAATGCGCAGTAATAAACTCGGCACTCTAAAGCACCCGAGAGCGTTTTTTTCGATGCCAACCTAACCAGAGTGACGGGAGCGGCACAATTCAGAAAAAGTGCTCAGCTCGCCGAGAAAATGCGATTTAAGCAATAAAATTAAAAATGCTTATAAAACATAAACCAAACGTTGGAGGTGGTCATTTCTTAATGCACAGTAATAAACTCGGCACTCTAGAGCACCCGAGAGCGTTTTTTTCGATGCCAACCTAACCAGAGTGACGGGAGCGGCACAATTCAGAAAAAGTGCTCAGCTCGCCGAGAAAATGCGATTTAAGCAATAAAATTAAAAATGCTTATAAAACATAAACCAAACGTTGGAAGTGGTCATTTCCTCATGCGCAGTGATAAACTCGGCACTCTAAAGCACCCGAGAGCGTTTTTTTCGATGCCAACCTAACCAGAGTTACGGGAGCGGCACAATTCAGAAAAAGCGCTCAGCTCGCCGAGAAAATGCGATTTAAGCAATAAAATTAAAAATGCTTATAAAACATAAACCAAACGTTGGAGGTGGTCATTTCTTCATGCGCAGTGATAAACTCGGCACTCTAAAGCACCCGAGAGCGTTTTTTTCGATGCCAACCTAACCAGAGTGACGGGAGCGGCACAATTCAGAAAAAGCGCTCAGCTCGCCGAGAAAATGCGATTTAAGCAATAAAATTAAAAATGCTTATAAAACATAAACCAAACGTTGGAGGTGGTCATTTCTTAATGCGCAGTAATAAACTCGGCACTCTAAAGCACCCGAGAGCGTTTTTTTCGATGCCAACCTAACCAGAGTGACGGGAGCGGCACAATTCAGAAAAAGTGCTCAGCTCGCCGAGAAAATGCGATTTAAGCAATAAAATTAAAAATGCTTATAAAACATAAACCAAACGTTGGAGGTGGTCATTTCTCAATGCGCAGTAATAAACTCGGCACTCTAAAGCACCCGAGAGCGTTTTTTTCGATGCCAACCTAACCAGAGTGACGGGAGCGGCACAATTCAGAAAAAGTGCTCAGCTCGCCGAGAAAATGCGATTTAAGCAATAAAATTAAAAATGCTTATAAAACATAAACCAAACGTTGGAGGTGGTCATTTCTTAATGCGCAGTAATAAACTCGGCACTCTAAAGCACCCGAGAGCGTTTTTTTCGATGCCAACCTAACCAGAGTGACGGGAGCGGCACAATTCAGAAAAAGCGCTCAGCTCGCCGAGAAAATGCGATTTAAGCAATAAAATTAAAAATGCTTATAAAACATAAACCAAACGTTGGAGGTGGTCATTTCCTAATGCGCAGTAATAAACTCGGCACTCTAAAGCACCCGAGAGCGTTTTTTTCGATGCCAACCTAACCAGAGTGACGGGAGCGGCACAATTCAGAAAAAGTGCTCAGCTCGCCGAGAAAATGCGATTTAAGCAATAAAATTAAAAATGCTTATTAAACATAAACCAAACGTTGGAGGTGGTCATTTCTTCATGCGCAGTGAATAACTCGGCACTCTAAAGCACCCGAGAGCGTTTTTTTCGATGCCAACCTAACCAGAGTGACGGGAGCGGCACAATTCAGAAAAAGTGCTCAGCTCGCCGAGAAAATGCGATTTAAGCAATAAAATTAGAAATGCTTATAAAACATAAACCAAACGTTGGAAGTGGTCATTTCTTCATGCGCAGTGATAAACTCGGCACTCTAAAGCACCCGAGAGCGTTTTTTTCGATGCCAACCTAACCAGAGTTACGGGAGCGGCACAATTCAGAAAAAGCGCTCAGCTCGCCGAGAAAATGCGATTTAAGCAATAAAATTAAAAATGCTTATAAAACATAAACCAAACGTTGGAGGTGGTCATTTCTTCATGCGCAGTGATAAACTCGGCACTCTAAAGCACCCCGAGAGCGTTTTTTTCGATGCCAACCTAACCAGAGTGACGGGAGCGGCACAATTCAGAAAAAGTGCTCAGCTCGCCGAGAAAATGCGATTTAAGCAATAAAATTAAAAATGCTTATAAAACATAACCAAACGTTGGAGGTGGTCATTTCTTAATGCGCAGTAATAAACTCGGCACTCTAAAGCACCCGTGAGCGTTTTTTTTCGATGCCAACCTAACCAGAGTGACGGGAGCGGCACAATTCAGAAAAAGTGCTCAGCTCGCCGAGAAAATGCGATTTAAGCAATAAAATTAAAAATACTTATAAAACATAAACCAAACGTTGGAGGTGGTCATTTCTTCATGCGCAGTGATAAACTCGGCACTCTAAAGCACCGAGAGCGTTTTTTTCGATGCCAACCTAACCAGAGTGACGGGAGTGGCACAATTCAGAAAAAGTGCTCAGCTCGCCGAGAAAATGCGATTTAAGCAATACAATTAAAAATGCTTATAAAACATAAACCAAACGTTGGAGGTGGTCATTTCTTCATGCGCAGTGAATAACTCGGCACTCTAAAGCACCCGAGAGCGTTTTTTTCGATGCCAACCTAACCAGAGTGACGGGAGCGGCACAATTCAGAAAAAGTGCTCAGCTCGCCGAGAAAATGCGATTTAAGCAATAAAATTAAAAATGCTTATAAAACATAAACCAAACGTTGGAGGTGGTCATTTCTTAATGCGCAGTAATAAACTCGGCACTCTAAAGCACCCGAGAGCGTTTTTTTCGATGCCAACCTAACCAGAGTGACGGGAGCGGCACAATTCAGAAAAAGTGCTCAGCTCGCCGAGAAAATGCGATTTAAGCAATAAAATTAAAAATGCTTATAAAACATAAACCAAACGTTGGAGGTGGTCATTTCTTAATGCGCAGTAATAAACTCGGCACTCTAGAGCACCCGAGAGCGTTTTTTTCGATGCCAACCTAACCAGAGTGACGGGAGCGGCACAATTCAGAAAAAGTGCTCAGCTCGCCGAGAAAATGCGATTTAAGCAATAAAATTAAAAATGCTTATAAAACATAAACCAAACGTTGGAAGTGGTCATTTCTTCATGCGCAGTGATAAACTCGGCACTCTAAAGCACCCGAGAGCGTTTTTTTCGATGCCAACCTAACCAGAGTTACGGGAGCGGCACAATTCAGAAAAAGCGCTCAGCTCGCCGAGAAAATGCGATTTAAGCAATAAAATTAAAAATGCTTATAAAACATAAACCAAACGTTGGAGGTGGTCATTTCTTCATGCGCAGTGATAAACTCGGCACTCTAAAGCACCCGAGAGCGTTTTTTTCGATGCCAACCTAACCAGAGTGACGGGAGCGGCACAATTCAGAAAAAGTGCTCAGCTCGCCGAGAAAATGCGATTTAAGCAATAAAATTAAAAATGCTTATAAAACATAAACCAAACGTTGGAGGTGGTCATTTCTCAATGCGCAGTAATAAACTCGGCACTCTAAAGCACCCGAGAGCGTTTTTTTCGATGCCAACCTAACCAGAGTGACGGGAGCGGCACAATTCAGAAAAAGTGCTCAGCTCGCCGAGAAAATGCGATTTAAGCAATAAAATTAAAAATGCTTATAAAACATAAACCAAACGTTGGAGGTGGTCATTTCTTAATGCGCAGTAATAAACTCGGCACTCTAAAGCACCCGAGAGCGTTTTTTTCGATGCCAACCTAACCAGAGTGACGGGAGCGGCACAATTCAGAAAAAGCGCTCAGCTCGCCGAGAAAATGCGATTTAAGCAATAAAATTAAAAATGCTTATAAAACATAAACCAAACGTTGGAGGTGGTCATTTCCTAATGCGCAGTAATAAACTCGGCACTCTAAAGCACCCGAGAGCGTTTTTTTTCGATGCCAACCTAACCAGAGTGACGGGAGCGGCACAATTCAGAAAAAGTCCTCAGCTCGCCGAGAAAATGCGATTTAAGCAATAAAATTAAAAATGCTTATTAAACATAAACCAAACGTTGGAGGTGGTCATTTCTTCATGCGCAGTGAATAACTCGGCACTCTAAAGCACCCGAGAGCGTTTTTTTCGATGCCACCTAACCAGAGTGACGGGAGCGGCACAATTCAGAAAAAGCGCTCAGCTCGCCGAGAAAATGCGATTTAAGCAATAAAATTAAAAAATGCTTATAAAACATAAACCAAACGTTGGAGGTGGTCATTTCTTCATGCGCAGTGAATAACTCGGCACTCTAAAGCACCCGAGAGCGTTTTTTTCGATGCCAAGTGACGGGAGCGGCACAATTCAGAAAAAGTGCTCAGCTCGCCGAGAAAATGCGATTTAAGCAATAAAATTAAAAATGCTTATAAAACATAAACCAAACGTTGGAGGTGGTCATTTCTTAATGCGCAGTAATAAACTCGGCACTCTAAAGCACCCGAGAGCGTTTTTTTCGATGCCAACCTAACCAGAGTGACGGGAGCGGCACAATTCAGAAAAAGTGCTCAGCTCGCCGAGAAAATGCGATTTAAGCAATAAATTAAAAATGCTTATAAAACATAAACCAAACGTTGGAGGTGGTCATTTCTTAATGCGCAGTAATAAACTCGGCACTCTAAAGCAACCGAGAGCGTTTTTTTCGATGCCAACCTAACCAGAGTGACGGAGCGGCACAATTCAGAAAAAGTGCTCAGCTCGCCGAGAAAATGCGATTTAAGCAATAAAATTAAAAATGCTTATAAAACATAAACCAAACGTTGGAGGTGGTCATTTCTTAATGCGCAGTAATAAACTCGGCACTCTTAAGCACCCGAGAGCGTTTTTTTCGATGCCAACCTAACCAGAGTGACGGGAGCGGCACAATCAGAAAAAGCGCTCAGCTCGCCGAGAAAATGCGATTTAAGCAATAAAATTAAAAATGCTTATAAAACATAAACCAAACGTTGGAGGTGGTCATTTCTTCATGCGCAGTGATAAACTCGGCACTCTAAAGCACCCCGAGAGCGTTTTTTTCGATGCCAACCTAACCAGAGTGACGGGAGCGGCACAATTCAGAAAAAGCGCTCAGCTCGCCGAGAAAATGCGATTTAAGCAATAAAATTAAAAATGCTTATAAAACATAAACCAAACGTTGGAGGTGGTCATTTCTTCATGCGCAGTGAATAACTCGGCACTCTAAAGCACCCGAGAGCGTTTTTTTCGATGCCAACCTAACCAGAGTGACGGGAGCGGCACAATTCAGAAAAAGCGCTCAGCTCGCCGAGAAAATGCGATTTAAGCAATAAAATTAAAAATGCTTATAAAACATAAACCAAACGTTGGAGGTGGTCATTTCTTAATGCGCAGTAATAAACTTGGCACTCTAAAGCACCCGAGAGCGTTTTTTTCGATGCCAACCTAACCAGAGTGACGGGAGCGGCACAATTCAGAAAAAGTGCTCAGCTCGCCGAGAAAATGCGATTTAAGCAATAAAATTAAAAATGCTTATAAAACATAAACCAAACGTTGGAGGTGGTCATTTCTTAATGCGCAGTAATAAACTCGGCACTCTAAATCACCCGAGAGCGTTTTTTTCGATGCCAACCTAACCAGAGTGACGGGAGCGGCACAATTCAGAAAAAGTGCTCAGCTCGCCGAGAAAATGCGATTTAAGCAATAAAATTAAAAATGCTTATTAAACATAAACCAAACGTTGGAGGTGGTCATTTCTTCATGCGCAGTGAATAACTCGGCACTCTAAAGCACCCGATAGCGTTTTTTTCGATGCCAACCTAACCAGAGTGACGGGAGCGGCACAATTCAGAAAAAGTGCTCAGCTCGCCGAGAAAATGCGATTTAAGCAATAAAATTAAAAATGCTTATAAAACATAAACCAAACGTTGGAGGTGGTCATTTCTTAATGCGCAGTAATAAACTCGGCACTCTAAAGCACCCGAGAGCGTTTTTTTCGATGCCAACCTAACCAGAGTGACGCGAGCGGCACAATTCAGAAAAAGTGCTCAGCTCGCCGAGAAAATGCGATTTAAGCAATAAAATTAAAAATGCTTATAAAACATAAACCAAACGTTGGAGGTGGTCATTTCTTAATGCGCAGTAATAAACTCGGCACTCTAAAGCACCCGAGAGCGTTTTTTTCGATGCCAACCTAACCAGAGTGACGGGAGCGGCACAATTCAGAAAAAGCGCTCAGCTCGCCGAGAAAATGCGATTTAAGCAATAAAATTAAAAATGCTTATAAAACATAAACCAAACGTTGGAGGTGGTCATTTCTTCATGCGCAGTGATAAACTCGGCACTCTAAAGCACCCGAGAGCGTTTTTTTCGATGCCAGCCTAACCAGAGTGACGGGAGCGGCACAATTCAGAAAAAGTGCTCAGCTCGCCGAGAAAATGCGATTTAAGCAATAAAATTAAAAATGCTTATAAAACATAAACCAAACGTTGGAGGTGGTCATTTCTTCATGCGCAGTGATAAACTCGGCACTCTAAAGCACCCGAGAGCGTTTTTTTCGATGCCAACCTAACCAGAGTGACGGGAGCGGCACAATTCAGAAAAAGTGCTCAGCTCGCCGAGAAAATGCGATTCAAGCAATAAAATAAAAAATGCTTATTAAACATAAACCAAACGTTGGAGGTGGTCATTTCTTCATGCGCAGTGAATAACGCGGCACTCTAAAGCACCCGAGAGCGTTTTTTTCGATGCCAACCTAACCAGAGTGACGGGAGCGGCACAATTCAGAAAAAGTGCTCAGCTCGCCGAGAAAATGCGATTTAAGCAATAAAATTAAAAATGCTTATAAAACATAAACCAAACGTTGGAGGTGGTCATTTCTTAATGCGCAGTAATAAACTCGGCACTCTAAAGCACCCGAGAGCGTTTTTTTCGATGCCAACCTAACCAGAGTGACGGGAGCGGCACAATTCAGAAAAAGTGCTCAGCTCGCCGAGAAAATGCGATTTAAGCAATAAAATTAAAAATGCTTATAAAACATAAACCAAACGTTGGAGGTGGTCATTTCTTAATGCGCAGTAATAAACTCGGCACTCTAAAGCACCCGAGAGCGTTTTTTTCGATGCCAACCTAACCAGAGTGACGGGAGCGGCACAATTCAGAAAAAGTGCTCAGCTCGCCGAGAAAATGCGATTTAAGCAATAAAATTAAAAATGCTTATAAAACATAAACCAAACGTTGGAGGTGGTCATTTCTTAATGCGCAGTAATAAACTCGGCACTCTAAAGCACCCGAGAGCGTTTTTTTCGATGCCAACCTAACCAGAGTGACGGGAGCGGCACAATTCAGAAAAAGTGCTCAGCTCGCCGAGAAAATGCGATTTAAGCAATAAAATTAAAAATGCTTATTAAACATAAACCAAACGTTGGAGGTGGTCATTTCTTCATGCGCAGTGAATAACTCGGCACTCTAAAGCACCCGAGAGCGTTTTTTTCGATGCCAACCTAACCAGAGTGACGGGAGCGGCACAATTCAGAAAAAGCGCTCAGCTCGCCGAGAAAATGCGATTTAAGCAATAAAATTAAAAATGCTTATTAAACATAAACCAAACATTGGAGGTGGTCATTTCTTCATGCGCAGTGAATAACTCGGCACTCTAAAGCACCCGAGAGCGTTTTTTTCGATGCCAACCTAACCAGAGTGACGGGAGCGGCACAATTCAGAAAAAGCGCTCAGCTCGCCGAGAAAATGCGATTTAAGCAATAAAATTAAAAATGCTTATAAAACATAAACCAAACGTTGGAGGTGGTCATTTCTTCATGCGCAGTGATAAACTCGGCACTCTAAAGCACCCGAGAGCGTTTTTTTCGATGCCAACCTAACCAGAGTGACGGGAGCGGCACAATTCAGAAAAAGTGCTCAGCTCGCCGAGAAAATGCGATTTAAGCAATAAAATTAAAAATGCTTATGAAACATAAACCAAACGTTGGAGGTGGTCATTTCTTCATGCGCAGTGAATAACTCGGCACTCTAAAGCACCCGAGAGCGTTTTTTTCGATGCCAACCTAACCAGAGTGACGGGAGCGGCACAATTCAGAAAAAGTGCTCAGCTCGCCGAGAAAATGCGATTTAAGCAATAAAATTAAAAATGCTTATAAAACATAAACCAAACGTTGGAGGTGGTCATTTCTTAATGCGCAGTAATAAACTCGGCACTCTAAAGCACCCGAGAGCGTTTTTTTCGATGCCAACCTAACCAGAGTGACGGGAGCGGCACAATTCAGAAAAAGTGCTCAGCTCGCCGAGAAAATGCGATTTAAGCAATAAAATTAAAAATGCTTATAAAACATAAACCAAACGTTGGAGGTGGTCATTTCTTAATGCGCAGTAATAAACTCGGCACTCTAGAGCACCCGAGAGCGTTTTTTTCGATGCCAACCTAACCAGAGTGACGGGAGCGGCACAATTCAGAAAAAGTGCTCAGCTCGCCGAGAAAATGCGATTTAAGCAATAAAATTAAAAATGCTTATAAAACATAAACCAAACGTTGGAAGTGGTCATTTCTTCATGCGCAGTGATAAACTCGGCACTCTAAAGCACCCGAGAGCGTTTTTTTCGATGCCAACCTAACCGGAGTTACGGGAGCGGCACAATTCAGAAAAAGCGCTCAGCTCGCCGAGAAAATGCGATTTAAGCAATAAAATTAAAAATGCTTATAAAACATAAACCAAACGTTGGAGGTGGTCATTTCTTCATGCGCAGTGATAAACTCGGCACTCTAAAGCACCCGAGAGCGTTTTTTTCGATGCCAACCTAACCAGAGTGACGGGAGCGGCACAATTCAGAAAAAGCGCTCAGCTCGCCGAGAAAATGCGATTTAAGCAATAAAATTAAAAATGCTTATAAAACATAAACCAAACGTTGGAGGTGGTCATTTCTTAATGCGCAGTAATAAACTCGGCACTCTAAAGCACCCGAGAGCGTTTTTTTCGATGCCAACCTAACCAGAGTGACGGGAGCGGCACAATTCAGAAAAAGTGCTCAGCTCGCCGAGAAAATGCGATTTAAGCAATAAAATTAAAAATGCTTATAAAACATAAACCAAACGTTGGAGGTGGTCATTTCTCAATGCGCAGTAATAAACTCGGCACTCTAAAGCACCCGAGAGCGTTTTTTTCGATGCCAACCTAACCAGAGTGACGGGAGCGGCACAATTCAGAAAAAGTGCTCAGCTCGCCGAGAATATGCGATTTAAGCAATAAAATTAAAAATGCTTATAAAACATAAACCAAACGTTGGAGGTGGTCATTTCTTAATGCGCAGTAATAAACTCGGCACTCTAAAGCACCCGAGAGCGTTTTTTTCGATGCCAACCTAACCAGAGTGACGGGAGCGGCACAATTCAGAAAAAGCGCTCAGCTCGCCGAGAAAATGCGATTTAAGCAATAAAATTAAAAATGCTTATAAAACATAAACCAAACGTTGGAGGTGGTCATTTCCTAATGCGCAGTAATAAACTCGGCACTCTAAAGCACCCGAGAGCGTTTTTTTCGATGCCAACCTAACCAGAGTGACGGGAGCGGCACAATTCAGAAAAAGTGCTCAGCTCGCCGAGAAAATGCGATTTAAGCAATAAAATTAAAAATGCTTATTAAACATAAACCAAACGTTGGAGGTGGTCATTTCTTCATGCGCAGTGAATAACTCGGCACTCTAAAGCACCCGAGAGCGTTTTTTTCGATGCCAACCTAACCAGAGTGACGGGAGCGGCACAATTCAGAAAAAGTGCTCAGCTCGCCGAGAAAATGCGATTTAAGCAATAAAATTAGAAATGCTTATAAAACATAAACCAAACGTTGGAAGTGGTCATTTCTTCATGCGCAGTGATAAACTCGGCACTCTAAAGCACCCGAGAGCGTTTTTTTCGATGCCAACCTAACCAGAGTTACGGGAGCGGCACAATTCAGAAAAAGCGCTCAGCTCGCCGAGAAAATGCGATTTAAGCAATAAAATTAAAAATGCTTATAAAACATAAACCAAACGTTGGAGGTGGTCATTTCTTCATGCGCAGTGATAAACTCGGCACTCTAAAGCACCCGAGAGCGTTTTTTTCGATGCCAACCTAACCAGAGTGACGGGAGCGGCACAATTCAGAAAAAGCGCTCAGCTCGCCGAGAAAATGCGATTTAAGCAATAAAATTAAAAATGCTTATAAAACATAAACCAAACGTTGGAGGTGGTCATTTCTTCATGCGCAGTGATAAACTCGGCACTCTAAAGCACCCGAGAGCGTTTTTTTCGATGCCAACCTAACCAGAGTGACGGGAGCGGCACAATTCAGAAAAAGTGCTCAGCTCGCCGAGAAAATGCGATTTAAGCAATAAAATTAAAAATGCTTATAAAACATAAACCAAACGTTGGAGGTGGTCATTTCTTCATGCGCAGTGAATAACTCGGCACTCTAAAGCACCCGAGAGCGTTTTTTTCGATGCCAACCTAACCAGAGTGACGGGAGCGGCACAATTCAGAAAAAGTGCTCAGCTCGCCGAGAAAATGCGATTTAAGCAATAAAATTAAAAATGCTTATAAAACATAAACCAAACGTTGGAGGTGGTCATTTCTTAATGCGCAGTAATAAACTCGGCACTCTAAAGCACCCGTGAGCGTTTTTTTCGATGCCAACCTAACCAGAGTGACGGGAGCGGCACAATTCAGAAAAAGTGCTCAGCTCGCCGAGAAAATGCGATTTAAGCAATAAAATTAAAAATGCTTATAAAACATAAACCAAACGTTGGAGGTGGTCATTTCTTCATGCGCAGTGATAAAGTCGGCACTCTAAAGCACCCGAGAGCGTTTTTTTCGATGCCAACCTAACCAGAGTGACGGGAGCGGCACAATTCAGAAAAAGCGCTCAGCTCGCCGAGAAAATGCGATTTAAGCAATAAAATTAAAAATGCTTATAAAACATAAACCAAACGTTGGAGGTGGTCATTTCTTCATGCGCAGTGATAAACTCGGCACTCTAAAGCACCCGAGAGCGTTTTTTTCGATGCCAACCTAACCAGAGTGACGGGAGCGGCACAATTCAGAAAAAGTGCTCAGCTCGCCGAGAAAATGCGATTTAAGCAATAAAATTAAAAATGCTTATAAAACATAAACCAAACGTTGGAGGTGGTCATTTCTTCATGCGCAGTGATAAACTCGGCACTCTAAAGCACCCGAGAGCGTTTTTTTCGATGCCAACCTAACCAGAGTGACGGGAGCGGCACAATTCAGAAAAAGTGCTCAGCTCGCCGAGAAAATGCGATTCAAGCAATAAAATTAAAAATGCTTATTAAACATAAACCAAACGTTGGAGGTGGTCATTTCTTCATGCGCAGTGAATAACTCGGCACTCTAAAGCACCCGAGAGCGTTTTTTTCGATGCCAACCTAACCAGAGTGACGGGAGCGGCACAATTCAGAAAAAGTGCTCAGCTCGCCGAGAAAATGCGATTTAAGCAATAAAATTAAAAATACTTATAAAACATAAACCAAACGTTGGAGGTGGTCATTTCTTCATGCGCAGTGATAAACTCGGCACTCTAAAGCACCCGAGAGCGTTTTTTTCGATGCCAACCTAACCAGAGTGACGGGAGCGGCACAATTCAGAAAAAGTCCTCAGCTCGCCGAGAAAATGCGATTTAAGCAATAAAATTAAAAATGCTTATTAAACATAAACCAAACGTTGGAGGTGGTCATTTCTTCATGCGCAGTGAATAACTCGGCACTCTAAAGCACCCGAGAGCGTTTTTTTCGATGCCAACCTAACCAGAGTGACGGGAGCGGCACAATTCAGAAAAAGCGCTCAGCTCGCCGAGAAAATGCGATTTAAGCAATAAAATTAAAAATGCTTATAAAACATAAACCAAACGTTGGAGGTGGTCATTTCTTAATGCGCAGTAATAAACTTGGCACTCTAAAGCACCCGAGAGCGTTTTTTTCGATGCCAACCTAACCAGAGTGACGGGAGCGGCACAATTCAGAAAAAGTGCTCAGCTCGCCGAGAAAATGCGATTTAAGCAATAAAATTAAAAATGCTTATAAAACATAAACCAAACGTTGGAGGTGGTCATTTCTTAATGCGCAGTAATAAACTCGGCACTCTAAAGCACCCGAGAGCGTTTTTTTCGATGCCAACCTAACCAGAGTGACGGGAGCGGCACAATTCAGAAAAAGTGCTCAGCTCGCCGAGAAAATGCGATTTAAGCAATAAAATTAAAAATGCTTATAAAACATAAACCAAACGTTGGAGGTGGTCATTTCTTAATGCGCAGTAATAAACTCGGCACTCTAAAGCACCCGAGAGCGTTTTTTTCGATGCCAACCTAACCAGAGTGACGGGAGCGGCACAATTCAGAAAAAGTGCTCAGCTCGCTGAGAAAATGCGATTTAAGCAATAAAATTAAAAATGCTTATTAAACATAAACCAAACGTTGGGGGTGGTCATTTCTTCATGCGCAGTGAATAACTGGGCACTCTAAAGCACCCGAGAGCGTTTTTTTCGATTCCAACCTAACCAGAGTGACGGGAGCGGCACAATTCAGAAAAAGCGCTCAGCTCGCCGAGAAAATGCGATTTAAGCAATAAAATTAAAAATGCTTATTAAACATAAACCAAACATTGGAGGTGGTCATTTCTTCATGCGCAGTGAATAACTCGGCACTCTAAAGCACCCGAGAGCGTTTTTTTCGATGCCAACCTAACCAGAGTGACGGGAGCGGCACAATTCAGAAAAAGCGCTCAGCTCGCCGAGAAAATGCGATTTAAGCAATAAAATTAAAAATGCTTATTAAACATAAACCAAACATTGGAGGTGGTCATTTCTTCATGCGCAGTGAATAACTCGGCACTCTAAAGCACCCGAGAGCGTTTTTTTCGATGCCAACCTAACCAGAGTGACGGGAGCGGCACAATTCAGAAAAAGCGCTCAGCTCGCCGAGAAAATGCGATTTAAGCAATAAAATTAAAAATGCTTATTAAACATAAACCAAACATTGGAGGTGGTCATTTCTTCATGCGCAGTGAATAACTCGGCACTCTAAAGCACCCGAGAGCGTTTTTTTCGATGCCAACCTAACCAGAGTGACGGGAGCGGCACAATTCAGAAAAAGCGCTCAGCTCGCCGAGAAAATGCGATTTAAGCAATAAAATTAAAAATGCTTATAAAACATAAACCAAACGTTGGAGGTGGTCATTTCTTCATGCGCAGTGATAAACTCGGCACTCTAAAGCACCCGAGAGCGTTTTTTTCGATGCCAACCTAACCAGAGTGACGGGAGCGGCACAATTCAGAAAAAGTGCTCAGCTCGCCGAGAAAATGCGATTTAAGCAATAAAATTAAAAATGCTTATAAAACATAAACCAAACGTTGGAGGTGGTCATTTCTTCATGCGCAGTGAATAACTCGGCACTCTAAAGCACCCGAGAGCGTTTTTTTCGATGCCAACCTAACCAGAGTGACGGGAGCGGCACAATTCAGAAAAAGTGCTCAGCTCGCCGAGAAAATGCGATTTAAGCAATAAAATTAAAAATGCTTATAAAACATAAACCAAACGTTGGAGGTGGTCATTTCTTAATGCGCAGTAATAAACTCGGCACTCTAAAGCACCCGAGAGCGTTTTTTTCGATGCCAACCTAACCAGAGTGACGGGAGCGGCACAATTCAGAAAAAGTGCTCAGCTCGCCGAGAAAATGCGATTTAAGCAATAAAATTAAAAATGCTTATAAAACATAAACCAAACGTTGGAGGTGGTCATTTCTTAATGCGCAGTAATAAACTCGGCACTCTAGAGCACCCGAGAGCGTTTTTTTCGATGCCAACCTAACCAGAGTGACGGGAGCGGCACAATTCAGAAAAAGTGCTCAGCTCGCCGAGAAAATGCGATTTAAGCAATAAAATTAAAAATGCTTATAAAACATAAACCAAACGTTGGAAGTGGTCATTTCTTCATGCGCAGTGATAAACCCGGCACTCTAAAGCACCCGAGAGCGTTTTTTTCGATGCCAACCTAACCAGAGTGACGGGAGCGGCACAATTCAGAAAAAGCGCTCAGCTCGCCGAGAAAATGCGATTTAAGCAATAAAATTAAAAATGCTTATAAAACATAAACCAAACGTTGGAGGTGGTCATTTCTTCATGCGCAGTGATAAACTCGGCACTCTAAAGCACCCGAGAGCGTTTTTTTCGATGCCAACCTAACCAGAGTGACGGGAGCGGCACAATTCAGAAAAAGCGCTCAGCTCGCCGAGAAAATGCGATTTAAGCAATAAAATTAAAAATGCTTATAAAACATAAACCAAACGTTGGAGGTGGTCATTTCTTCATGCGCAGTGAATAACTCGGCACTCTAAAGCACCCGAGAGCGTTTTTTTCGATGCCAAGTGACGGGAGCGGCACAATTCAGAAAAAGTGCTCAGCTCGCCGAGAAAATGCGATTTAAGCAATAAAATTAAAAATGCTTATTAAACATAAACCAAACGTTGGAGGTGGTCATTTCTTCATGCGCAGTGAATAACTCGGCACTCTAAAGCACCCGATAGCGTTTTTTTCGATGCCAACCTAACCAGAGTGACGGGAGCGGCACAATTCAGAAAAAGTGCTCAGCTCGCCGAGAAAATGCGATTTAAGCAATAAAATTAAAAATGCTTATAAAACATAAACCAAACGTTGGAGGTGGTCATTTCTTAATGCGCAGTAATAAACTCGGCACTCTAAAGCACCCGAGAGCGTTTTTTTCGATGCCAACCTAACCAGAGTGACGGGAGCGGCACAATTCAGAAAAAGTGCTCAGCTCGCCGAGAAAATGCGATTTAAGCAATAAAATTAAAAATGCTTATAAAACATAAACCAAACGTTGGAGGTGGTCATTTCTTAATGCGCAGTAATAAACTCGGCACTCTAAAGCACCCGAGAGCGTTTTTTTCGATGCCAACCTAACCAGAGTGACGGGAGCGGCACAATTCAGAAAAAGTGCTCAGCTCGCCGAGAAAATGCGATTTAAGCAATAAAATTAAAAATGCTTATAAAACATAAACCAAACGTTGGAGGTGGTCATTTCTTAATGCGCAGTAATAAACTCGGCACTCTAAAGCACCCGAGAGCGTTTTTTTCGATGCCAACCTAACCAGAGTGACGGGAGCGGCACAATTCAGAAAAAGTGCTCAGCTCGCCGAGAAAATGCGATTTAAGCAATAAAATTAAAAATGCTTATAAAACATAAACCAAACGTTGGAGGTGGTCATTTCTTAATGCGCAGTAATAAACTCGGCACTCTAGAGCACCCGAGAGCGTTTTTTTCGATGCCAACCTAACCAGAGTGACGGGAGCGGCACAATTCAGAAAAAGTGCTCAGCTCGCCGAGAAAATGCGATTTAAGCAATAAAATTAAAAATGCTTATAAAACATAAACCAAACGTTGGAAGTGGTCATTTCTTCATGCGCAGTGATAAACCCGGCACTCTAAAGCACCCGAGAGCGTTTTTTTCGATGCCAACCTAACCAGAGTTACGGGAGCGGCACAATTCAGAAAAAGCGCTCAGCTCGCCGAGAAAATGCGATTTAAGCAATAAAATTAAAAATGCTTATAAAACATAAACCAAACGTTGGAGGTGGTCATTTCTTCATGCGCAGTGATAAACTCGGCACTCTAAAGCACCCGAGAGCGTTTTTTTCGATGCCAACCTAACCAGAGTGACGGGAGCGGCACAATTCAGAAAAAGCGCTCAGCTCGCCGAGAAAATGCGATTTAAGCAATAAAATTAAAAATGCTTATAAAACATAAACCAAACGTTGGAGGTGGTCATTTCTTAATGCGCAGTAATAAACTCGGCACTCTAAAGCACCCGAGAGCGTTTTTTTCGATGCCAACCTAACCAGAGTGACGGGAGCGGCACAATTCAGAAAAAGTGCTCAGCTCGCCGAGAAAATGCGATTTAAGCAATAAAATTAAAAATGCTTATAAAACATAAACCAAACGTTGGAGGTGGTCATTTCTCAATGCGCAGTAATAAACTCGGCACTCTAAAGCACCCGAGAGCGTTTTTTTCGATGCCAACCTAACCAGAGTGACGGGAGCGGCACAATTCAGAAAAAGTGCTCAGCTCGCCGAGAAAATGCGATTTAAGCAATAAAATTAAAAATGCTTATAAAACATAAACCAAACGTTGGAGGTGGTCATTTCTTAATGCGCAGTAATAAACTCGGCACTCTAAAGCACCCGAGAGCGTTTTTTTCGATGCCAACCTAACCAGAGTGACGGGAGCGGCACAATTCAGAAAAAGCGCTCAGCTCGCCGAGAAAATGCGATTTAAGCAATAAAATTAAAAATGCTTATAAAACATAAACCAAACGTTGGAGGTGGTCATTTCCTAATGCGCAGTAATAAACTCGGCACTCTAAAGCACCCGAGAGCGTTTTTTTCGATGCCAACCTAACCAGAGTGACGGGAGCGGCACAATTCAGAAAAAGTGCTCAGCTCGCCGAGAAAATGCGATTTAAGCAATAAAATTAAAAATGCTTATAAAACATAAACCAAACGTTGGAGGTGGTCATTTCTTAATGCGCAGTAATAAACTCGGCACTCTAAAGCACCCGTGAGCGTTTTTTTCGATGCCAACCTAACCAGAGTGACGGGAGCGGCACAATTCAGAAAAAGTGCTCAGCTCGCCGAGAAAATGCGATTTAAGCAATAAAATTAAAAATGCTTATAAAACATAAACCAAACGTTGGAGGTGGTCATTTCTTAATGCGCAGTAATAAACTCGGCACTCTAAAGCACCCGAGAGCGTTTTTTTCGATGCCAACCTAACCAGAGTGACGGGAGCGGCACAATTCAGAAAAAGTGCTCAGCTCGCCGAGAAAATGCGATTTAAGCAATAAAATTAAAAATGCTTATAAAACATAAACCAAACGTTGGAGGTGGTCATTTCTTAATGCGCAGTAATAAACTCGGCACTCTAAAGCACCCGAGAGCGTTTTTTTCGATGCCAACCTAACCAGAGTTACGGGAGCGGCACAATTCAGAAAAAGCGCTCAGCTCGCCGAGAAAATGCGATTTAAGCAATAAAATTAAAAATGCTTATAAAACATAAACCAAACGTTGGAGGTGGTCATTTCTTCATGCGCAGTGAATAACTCGGCACTCTAAAGCACCCGAGAGCGTGTTTTTCGATGCCAACCTAACCAGAGTGACGGGAGCGGCACAATTCAGAAAAAGTGCTCAGCTCGCCGAGAAAATGCGATTTAAGCAATAAAATTAAAAATGCTTATAAAACATAAACCAAACGTTGTAGGTGGTCATTTCTTAATGCGCAGTAATAAACTCGGCACTCTAAAGCACCCGTGAGCGTTTTTTTCGATGCCAACCTAACCAGAGTGACGGGAGCGGCACAATTCAGAAAAAGTGCTCAGCTCGCCGAGAAAATGCGATTTAAGCAATAAAATTAAAAATGCTTATAAAACATAAACCAAACGTTGGAGGTGGTCATTTCTTAATGCGCAGTAATAAACTCGGCACTCTAGAGCACCCGAGAGCGTTTTTTTCGATGCCAACCTAACCAGAGTGACGGGAGCGGCACAATTCAGAAAAAGTCCTCAGCTCGCCGAGAAAATGCGATTTAAGCAATAAAATTAAAAATGCTTATAAAACATAAACCAAACGTTGGAGGTGGTCATTTCTTCATGCGCAGTGATAAACTCGGCACTCTAAAGCACCCGAGAGCGTTTTTTTCGATGCCAACCTAACCAGAGTTACGGGAGCGGCACAATTCAGAAAAAGCGCTCAGCTCGCCGAGAAAATGCGATTTAAGCAATACAATTAAAAATGCTTATAAAACATAAACCAAACGTTGGAGGTGGTCATTTCTTCATGCGCAGTGATAAACTCGGCACTCTAAAGCACCCGAGAGCGTTTTTTTCGATGCCAACCTAACCAGAGTGACGGGAGCGGCACAATTCAGAAAAAGCGCTCAGCTCGCCGAGAAAATGCGATTTAAGCAATAAAATTAAAAATGCTTATAAAACATAAACCAAACGTTGGAGGTGGTCATTTCTTCATGCGCAGTGATAAACTCGGCACTCTAAAGCACCCGAGAGCGTTTTTTTCGATGCCAACCTAACCAGAGTGACGGGAGCGGCACAATTCAGAAAAAGTGCTCAGCTCGCCGAGAAAATGCGATTTAAGCAATAAAATTAAAAATGCTTATAAAACATAAACCAAACGTTGGAGGTGGTCATTTCTCCATGCGCAGTGAATAACTCGGCACTCTAAAGCAGCCGAGAGCGTTTTTTTCGATGCCAACCTAACCAGAGTGACGGGAGCGGCACAATTCAGAAAAAGTGCTCAGCTCGCCGAGAAAATGCGATTTAAGCAATAAAATTAAAAATGCTTATAAAACATAAACCAAACGTTGGAGGTGGTCATTTCTTAATGCGCAGTAATAAACTCGGCACTCTAAAGCACCCGTGAGCGTTTTTTTCGATGCCAACCTAACCAGAGTGACGGGAGCGGCACAATTCAGAAAAAGTGCTCAGCTCGCCGAGAAAATGCGATTTAAGCAATAAAATTAAAAATGCTTATAAAACATAAACCAAACGTTGGAGGTGGTCATTTCTTAATGCGCAGTAATAAACTCGGCACTCTAAAGCACCCGAGAGCGTTTTTTTCGATGCCAACCTAACCAGAGTGACGGGAGCGGCACAATTCAGAAAAAGCGCTCAGCTCGCCGAGAAAATGCGATTTAAGCAATAAAATTAAAAATGCTTATAAAACATAAACCAAACGTTGGAGGTGGTCATTTCTTCATGCGCAGTGATAAACTCGGCACTCTAAAGCACCCGAGAGTGTTTTTTTCGATGCCAACCTAACCAGAGTGACGGGAGCGGCACAATTCAGAAAAAGTGCTCAGCTCGCCGAGAAAATGCGATTTAAGCAATAAAATTAAAAATGCTTATAAAACATAAACCAAACGTTGGAGGTGGTCATTTCTTCATGCGCAGTGATAAACTCGGCACTCTAAAGCACCCGAGAGCGTTTTTTTCGATGCCAACCTAACCAGAGTTACGGGAGCGGCACAATTCAGAAAAAGCGCTCAGCTCGCCGAGAAAATGCGATTTAAGCAATAAAATTAAAAATGCTTATAAAACATAAACCAAACGTTGGAGGTGGTCATTTCTTCATGCGCAGTGATAAACTCGGCACTCTAAAGCACCCGAGAGCGTTTTTTTCGATGCCAACCTAACCAGAGTGACGGGAGCGGCACAATTCAGAAAAAGCGCTCAGCTCGCCGAGAAAATGCGATTTAAGCAATAAAATTAAAAATGCTTATAAAACATAAACCAAACGTTGGAGGTGGTCATTTCTCCATGCGCAGTGAATAACTCGGCACTCTAAAGCAGCCGAGAGCCTTTTTTTCGATGCCAACCTAACCAGAGTGACGGGAGCGGCACAATTCAGAAAAAGTGCTCAGCTCGCCGAGAAAATGCGATTTAAGCAATAAAATTAAAAATGCTTATAAAACATAAACCAAACGTTGGAGGTGGTCATTTCTTAATGCGCAGTAATAAACTCGGCACTCTAAAGCACCCGTGAGCGTTTTTTTCGATGCCAACCTAACCAGAGTGACGGGAGCGGCACAATTCAGAAAAAGTGCTCAGCTCGCCGAGAAAATGCGATTTAAGCAATAAAATTAAAAATGCTTATAAAACATAAACCAAACGTTGGAGGTGGTCATTTCTTAATGCGCAGTAATAAACTCGGCACTCTAAAGCACCCGAGAGCGTTTTTTTCGATGCCAACCTAACCAGAGTGACGGGAGCGGCACAATTCAGAAAAAGCGCTCAGCTCGCCGAGAAAATGCGATTTAAGCAATAAAATTAAAAATGCTTATAAAACATAAACCAAACGTTGGAGGTGGTCATTTCTTCATGCGCAGTGATAAACTCGGCACTCTAAAGCACCCGAGAGTGTTTTTTTCGATGCCAACCTAACCAGAGTGACGGGAGCGGCACAATTCAGAAAAAGTGCTCAGCTCGCCGAGAAAATGCGATTTAAGCAATAAAATTAAAAATGCTTATAAAACATAAACCAAACGTTGGAGGTGGTCATTTCTTCATGCGCAGTGATAAACTCGGCACTCTAAAGCACCCGAGAGCGTTTTTTTCGATGCCAACCTAACCAGAGTGACGGGAGCGGCACAATTCAGAAAAAGTGCTCAGCTCGCCGAGAAAATGCGATTCAAGCAATAAAATTAAAAATGCTTATTAAACATAAACCAAACGTTGGAGGTGGTCATTTCTTCATGCGCAGTGAATAACTCGGCACTCTAAAGCACCCGAGAGCGTTTTTTTCGATGCCAACCTAACCAGAGTGACGGGAGCGGCACAATTCAGAAAAAGTGCTCAGCTCGCCGAGAAAATGCGATTTAAGCAATAAAATTAAAAATGCTTATAAAACGTAAACCAAACGTTGGAGGTGGTCATTTCTTAATGCGCAGTAATAAACTCGGCACTCTAAAGCACCCGAGAGCGTTTTTTTCGATGCCAACCTAACCAGAGTGACGGGAGCGGCACAATTTAGAAAAAGTGCTCAGCTCGCCGAGAAAATGCGATTTAAGCAATAAAATTAAAAATGCTTATAAAACATAAACCAAACGTTGGAGGTGGTCATTTCTTAATGCGCAGTAATAAACTCGGCACTCTAAAGCACCCGAGAGCGTTTTTTTCGATGCCAACCTAACCAGAGTGACGGGAGCGGCACAATTCAGAAAAAGCGCTCAGCTCGCCGAGAAAATGCGATTTAAGCAATAAAATTAAAAATGCTTATAAAACATAAACCAAACGTTGGAGGTGGTCATTTCTTAATGCGCAGTAATAAACTCGGCACTCTAAAGCACCCGAGAGCGTTTTTTTCGATGCCAACCTAACCAGAGTGACGGGAGCGGCACAATTTAGAAAAAGTGCTCAGCTCGCCGAGAAAATGCGATTTAAGCAATAAAATTAAAAATGCTTATAAAACATAAACCAAACGTTGGAGGTGGTCATTTCTTAATGCGCAGTAATAAACTCGGCACTCTAAAGCACCCGAGAGCGTTTTTTTCGATGCCAACCTAACCAGAGTGACGGGAGCGGCACAATTCAGAAAAAGCGCTCAGCTCGCCGAGAAAATGCGATTTAAGCAATAAAATTAAAAATGCTTATAAAACATAAACCAAACGTTGGAGGTGGTCATTTCTTCATGCGCAGTGATAAACTCGGCACTCTAAAGCACCCGAGAGCGTTTTTTTCGATGCCAACCTAACCAGAGTGACGGGAGCGGCACAATTCAGAAAAAGTGCTCAGCTCGCCGAGAAAATGCGATTTAAGCAATAAAATTAAAAATGCTTATAAAACATAAACCAAACGTTGGAGGTGGTCATTTCTTCATGCGCAGTGATAAACTCGGCACTCTAAAGCACCCGAGAGCGTTTTTTTCGATGCCAACCTAACCAGAGTGACGGGAGCGGCACAATTCAGAAAAAGTGCTCAGCTCGCCGAGAAAATGCGATTCAAGCAATAAAATTAAAAATGCTTATTAAACATAAACCAAA
This sequence comes from Syngnathus typhle, assembly GCF_033458585.1. NCBI lineage: Eukaryota > Metazoa > Chordata > Actinopteri > Syngnathiformes > Syngnathidae > Syngnathus > Syngnathus typhle. The sequence continues at coordinate 43,091 of NW_026872056.1, forward strand.
CGTTGGAGGTGGTCATTTCTTCATGCGCAGTGAATAACTCGGCACTCTAAAGCACCCGAGAGCGTTTTTTTCGATGCCAACCTAACCAGAGTGACGGGAGCGGCACAATTCAGAAAAAGTGCTCAGCTCGCCGAGAAAATGCGATTTAAGCAATAAAATTAAAAATGCTTATAAAACATAAACCAAACGTTGGAGGTGGTCATTTCTTAATGCGCAGTAATAAACTCGGCACTCTAAAGCACCCGAGAGCGTTTTTTTCGATGCCAACCTAACCAGAGTGACGGGAGCGGCACAATTCAGAAAAAGTGCTCAGCTCGCCGAGAAAATGCGATTTAAGCAATAAAATTAAAAATGCTTATAAAACATAAATCAAACGTTGGAGGTGGTCATTTCTTAATGCGCAGTAATAAACTCGGCACTCTAAAGCACCCGAGAGCGTTTTTTTCGATGCCAACCTAACCAGAGTGACGGGAGCGGCACAATTCAGAAAAAGTGCTCAGCTCGCCGAGAAAATGCGATTTAAGCAATAAAATTAAAAATGCTTATAAAACATAAACCAAACGTTGGAGGTGGTCATTTCTTAATGCGCAGTAATAAACTCGGCACTCTAAAGCACCCGAGAGCGTTTTTTTCGATGCCAACCTAACCAGAGTGACGGGAGCGGCACAATTCAGAAAAAGTGCTCAGCTCGCCGAGAAAATGCGATTTAAGCAATTAAATTAAAAATGCTTATTAAACATAAACCAAACGTTGGAGGTGGTCATTTCTTCATGCGCAGTGAATAACTCGGCACTCTAAAGCACCCGAGAGCGTTTTTTTCGATGCCAACCTAACCAGAGTGACGGGAGCGGCACAATTCAGAAAAAGCGCTCAGCTCGCCGAGAAAATGCGATTTAAGCAATAAAATTAAAAATGCTTATTAAACATAAACCAAACATTGGAGGTGGTCATTTCTTCATGCGCAGTGAATAACTCGGCACTCTAAAGCACCCGAGAGCGTTTTTTTCGATGCCAACCTAACCAGAGTGACGGGAGCGGCACAATTCAGAAAAAGCGCTCAGCTCGCCGAGAAAATGCGATTTAAGCAATAAAATTAAAAATGCTTATAAAACATAAACCAAACGTTGGAGGTGGTCATTTCTTCATGCGCAGTGATAAACTCGGCACTCTAAAGCACCCGAGAGCGTTTTTTTCGATGCCAACCTAACCAGAGTGACGGGAGCGGCACAATTCAGAAAAAGCTCGCCGAGAAAATGCGATTTAAGCAATAAAATTAAAAATGCTTATAAAACATAAACCAAACGTTGGAGGTGGTCATTTCTTCATGCGCAGTGAATAACTCGGCACTCTAAAGCACCCGAGAGCGTTTTTTTCGATGCCAACCTAACCAGAGTGACGGGAGCGGCACAATTCAGAAAAAGTGCTCAGCTCGCCGAGAAAATGCGATTTAAGCAATAAAATTAAAAATGCTTATAAAACATAAACCAAACGTTGGAGGTGGTCATTTCTCAATGCGCAGTAATAAACTCGGCACTCTAAAGCACCCGAGAGCGTTTTTTTCGATGCCAACCTAACCAGAGTGACGGGAGCGGCACAATTCAGAAAAAGTGCTCAGCTCGCCGAGAAAATGCGATTTAAGCAATAAAATTAAAAATGCTTATAAAACATAAACCAAACGTTGGAGGTGGTCATTTCTTAATGCGCAGTAATAAACTCGGCACTCTAAAGCACCCGAGAGCGTTTTTTTCGATGCCAACCTAACCAGAGTGACGGGAGCGGCACAATTCAGAAAAAGCGCTCAGCTCGCCGAGAAAATGCGATTTAAGCAATAAAATTAAAAATGCTTATAAAACATAAACCAAACGTTGGAGGTGGTCATTTCCTAATGCGCAGTAATAAACTCGGCACTCTAAAGCACCCGAGAGCGTTTTTTTCGATGCCAACCTAACCAGAGTGACGGGAGCGGCACAATTCAGAAAAAGTGCTCAGCTCGCCGAGAAAATGCGATTTAAGCAATAAAATTAAAAATGCTTATTAAACATAAACCAAACGTTGGAGGTGGTCATTTCTTCATGCGCAGTGAATAACTCGGCACTCTAAAGCACCCGAGAGCGTTTTTTTCGATGCCAACCTAACCAGAGTGACGGGAGCGGCACAATTCAGAAAAAGTGCTCAGCTCGCCGAGAAAATGCGATTTAAGCAATAAAATTAGAAATGCTTATAAAACATAAACCAAACGTTGGAAGTGGTCATTTCTTCATGCGCAGTGATAAACTCGGCACTCTAAAGCACCCGAGAGCGTTTTTTTCGATGCCAACCTAACCAGAGTTACGGGAGCGGCACAATTCAGAAAAAGCGCTCAGCTCGCCGAGAAAATGCGATTTAAGCAATAAAATTAAAAATGCTTATAAAACATAAACCAAACGTTGGAGGTGGTCATTTCTTCATGCGCAGTGATAAACTCGGCACTCTAAAGCACCCGAGAGCGTTTTTTTCGATGCCAACCTAACCAGAGTGACGGGAGCGGCACAATTCAGAAAAAGCGCTCAGCTCGCCGAGAAAATGCGATTTAAGCAATAAAATTAAAAATGCTTATAAAACATAAACCAAACGTTGGAGGTGGTCATTTCCTAATGCGCAGTAATAAACTCGGCACTCTAAAGCACCCGAGAGCGTTTTTTTCGATGCCAACCTAACCAGAGTGACGGGAGCGGCACAATTCAGAAAAAGTGCTCAGCTCGCCGAGAAAATGCGATTTAAGCAATAAAATTAAAAATGCTTATAAAACATAAACCAAACGTTGGAGGTGGTCATTTCTTCATGCGCAGTGATAAAGTCGGCACTCTAAAGCACCCGAGAGCGTTTTTTTCGATGCCAACCTAACCAGAGTGACGGGAGCGGCACAATTCAGAAAAAGTGCTCAGCTCGCCGAGAAAATGCGATTTAAGCAATAAAATTAAAAATACTTATAAAACATAAACCAAACGTTGGAGGTGGTCATTTCTTCATGCGCAGTGATAAACTCGGCACTCTAAAGCACCCGAGAGCGTTTTTTTCGATGCCAACCTAACCAGAGTGACGGGAGCGGCACAATTCAGAAAAAGTGCTCAGCTCGCCGAGAAAATGCGATTTAAGCAATACAATTAAAAATGCTTATAAAACATAAACCAAACGTTGGAGGTGGTCATTTCTTCATGCGCAGTGAATAACTCGGCACTCTAAAGCACCCGAGAGCGTTTTTTTCGATGCCAACCTAACCAGAGTGACGGGAGCGGCACAATTCAGAAAAAGTGCTCAGCTCGCCGAGAAAATGCGATTTAAGCAATAAAATTAAAAATGCTTATAAAACATAAACCAAACGTTGGAGGTGGTCATTTCTTAATGCGCAGTAATAAACTCGGCACTCTAAAGCACCCGAGAGCGTTTTTTTCAATGCCAACCTAACCAGAGTGACGGGAGCGGCACAATTCAGAAAAAGTGCTCAGCTCGCCGAGAAAATGCGATTTAAGCAATAAAATTAAAAATGCTTATAAAACATAAACCAAACGTTGGAGGTGGTCATTTCTTAATGCGCAGTAATAAACTCGGCACTCTAGAGCACCCGAGAGCGTTTTTTTCGATGCCAACCTAACCAGAGTGACGGGAGCGGCACAATTCAGAAAAAGTGCTCAGCTCGCCGAGAAAATGCGATTTAAGCAATAAAATTAAAAATGCTTATAAAACATAAACCAAACGTTGGAGGTGGTCATTTCTTAATGCGCAGTAATAAACTCGGCACTCTAAAGCACCCGAGAGCGTTTTTTTCGATGCCAACCTAACCAGAGTGACGGGAGCGGCACAATTCAGAAAAAGCGCTCAGCTCGCCGAGAAAATGCGATTTAAGCAATAAAATTAAAAATGCTTATAAAACATAAACCAAACGTTGGAGGTGGTCATTTCCTAATGCGCAGTAATAAACTCGGCACTCTAAAGCACCCGAGAGCGTTTTTTTCGATGCCAACCTAACCAGAGTGACGGGAGCGGCACAATTCAGAAAAAGTGCTCAGCTCGCCGAGAAAATGCGATTTAAGCAATAAAATTAAAAATGCTTATTAAACATAAACCAAACGTTGGAGGTGGTCATTTCTTCATGCGCAGTGAATAACTCGGCACTCTAAAGCACCCGAGAGCGTTTTTTTCGATGCCAACCTAACCAGAGTGACGGGAGCGGCACAATTCAGAAAAAGCGCTCAGCTCGCCGAGAAAATGCGATTTAAGCAATAAAATTAAAAATGCTTATAAAACATAAACCAAACGTTGGAGGTGGTCATTTCTTCATGCGCAGTGAATAACTCGGCACTCTAAAGCACCCGAGAGCGTTTTTTTCGATGCCAAGTGACGGGAGCGGCACAATTCAGAAAAAGTGCTCAGCTCGCCGAGAAAATGCGATTTAAGCAATAAAATTAAAAATGCTTATAAAACATAAACCAAACGTTGGAGGTGGTCATTTCTTAATGCGCAGTAATAAACTCGGCACTCTAAAGCACCCGAGAGCGTTTTTTTCGATGCCAACCTAACCAGAGTGACGCGAGCGGCACAATTCAGAAAAAGTGCTCAGCTCGCCGAGAAAATGCGATTTAAGCAATAAAATTAAAAATGCTTATAAAACATAAACCAAACGTTGGAGGTGGTCATTTCTTAATGCGCAGTAATAAACTTGGCACTCTAAAGCACCCGAGAGCGTTTTTTTCGATGCCAACCTAACCAGAGTGACGGGAGCGGCACAATTCAGAAAAAGTGCTCAGCTCGCCGAGAAAATGCGATTTAAGCAATAAAATTAAAAATGCTTATAAAACATAAACCAAACGTTGGAGGTGGTCATTTCTTAATGCGCAGTAATAAACTCGGCACTCTAAATCACCCGAGAGCGTTTTTTTCGATGCCAACCTAACCAGAGTGACGGGAGCGGCACAATTCAGAAAAAGTGCTCAGCTCGCCGAGAAAATGCGATTTAAGCAATAAAATTAAAAATGCTTATTAAACATAAACCAAACGTTGGAGGTGGTCATTTCTTCATGCGCAGTGAATAACTCGGCACTCTAAAGCACCCGATAGCGTTTTTTTCGATGCCAACCTAACCAGAGTGACGGGAGCGGCACAATTCAGAAAAAGTGCTCAGCTCGCCGAGAAAATGCGATTTAAGCAATAAAATTAAAAATGCTTATAAAACATAAACCAAACGTTGGAGGTGGTCATTTCTTAATGCGCAGTAATAAACTCGGCACTCTAAAGCACCCGAGAGCGTTTTTTTCGATGCCAACCTAACCAGAGTGACGCGAGCGGCACAATTCAGAAAAAGTGCTCAGCTCGCCGAGAAAATGCGATTTAAGCAATAAAATTAAAAATGCTTATAAAACATAAACCAAACGTTGGAGGTGGTCATTTCTTAATGCGCAGTAATAAACTCGGCACTCTAAAGCACCCGAGAGCGTTTTTTTCGATGCCAACCTAACCAGAGTGACGGGAGCGGCACAATTCAGAAAAAGCGCTCAGCTCGCCGAGAAAATGCGATTTAAGCAATAAAATTAAAAATGCTTATAAAACATAAACCAAACGTTGGAGGTGGTCATTTCTTCATGCGCAGTGATAAACTCGGCACTCTAAAGCACCCGAGAGCGTTTTTTTCGATGCCAACCTAACCAGAGTGACGGGAGCGGCACAATTCAGAAAAAGTGCTCAGCTCGCCGAGAAAATGCGATTTAAGCAATAAAATTAAAAATGCTTATAAAACATAAACCAAACGTTGGAGGTGGTCATTTCTTCATGCGCAGTGATAAACTCGGCACTCTAAAGCACCCGAGAGCGTTTTTTTCGATGCCAACCTAACCAGAGTGACGGGAGCGGCACAATTCAGAAAAAGTGCTCAGCTCGCCGAGAAAATGCGATTCAAGCAATAAAATAAAAAATGCTTATTAAACATAAACCAAACGTTGGAGGTGGTCATTTCTTCATGCGCAGTGAATAACTCGGCACTCTAAAGCACCCGAGAGCGTTTTTTTCGATGCCAACCTAACCAGAGTGACGGGAGCGGCACAATTCAGAAAAAGTGCTCAGCTCGCCGAGAAAATGCGATTTAAGCAATAAAATTAAAAATGCTTATAAAACATAAATCAAACGTTGGAGGTGGTCATTTCTTAATGCGCAGTAATAAACTCGGCACTCTAAAGCACCCGAGAGCGTTTTTTTCGATGCCAACCTAACCAGAGTGACGGGAGTGGCACAATTCAGAAAAAGTGCTCAGCTCGCCGAGAAAATGCGATTTAAGCAATAAAATTAAAAATGCTTATAAAACATAAACCAAACGTTGGAGGTGGTCATTTCTTAATGCGCAGTAATAAACTCGGCACTCTAAAGCACCCGAGAGCGTTTTTTTCGATGCCAACCTAACCAGAGTGACGGGAGCGGCACAATTCAGAAAAAGTGCTCAGCTCGCCGAGAAAATGCGATTTAAGCAATAAAATTAAAAATGCTTATAAAACATAAACCAAACGTTGGAGGTGGTCATTTCTTAATGCGCAGTAATAAACTCGGCACTCTAGAGCACCCGAGAGCGTTTTTTTCGATGCCAACCTAACCAGAGTGACGGGAGCGGCACAATTCAGAAAAAGTGCTCAGCTCGCCGAGAAAATGCGATTTAAGCAATAAAATTAAAAATGCTTATAAAACATAAACCAAACGTTGGAAGTGGTCATTTCTTCATGCGCAGTGATAAACTCGGCACTCTAAAGCACCCGAGAGCGTTTTTTTCGATGCCAACCTAACCAGAGTTACGGGAGCGGCACAATTCAGAAAAAGCGCTCAGCTCGCCGAGAAAATGCGATTTAAGCAATAAAATTAAAAATGCTTATAAAACATAAACCAAACGTTGGAGGTGGTCATTTCTTCATGCGCAGTGATAAACTCGGCACTCTTAAGCACCCGAGAGCGTTTTTTTCGATGCCAACCTAACCAGAGTGACGGGAGCGGCACAATTCAGAAAAAGCGCTCAGCTCGCCGAGAAAATGCGATTTAAGCAATAAAATTAAAAATGCTTATAAAACATAAACAAAACGTTGGAGGTGGTCATTTCTTAATGCGCAGTAATAAACTCGGCACTCTATAGCACCCGAGAGCGTTTTTTTCGATGCCAACCTAACCAGAGTGACGGGAGCGGCACAATTCAGAAAAAGTGCTCAGCTCGCCGAGAAAATGCGATTTAAGCAATAAAATTAAAAATGCTTATAAAACATAAACCAAACGTTGGAGGTGGTCATTTCTCAATGCGCAGTAATAAACTCGGCACTCTAAAGCACCCGAGAGCGTTTTTTTCGATGCCAACCTAACCAGAGTGACGGGAGCGGCACAATTCAGAAAAAGTGCTCAGCTCGCCGAGAAAATGCGATTTAAGCAATAAAATTAAAAATGCTTATAAAACATAAACCAAACGTTGGAGGTGGTCATTTCTTAATGCGCAGTAATAAACTCGGCACTCTAAAGCACCCGAGAGCGTTTTTTTCGATGCCAACCTAACCAGAGTGACGGGAGCGGCACAATTCAGAAAAAGCGCTCAGCTCGCCGAGAAAATGCGATTTAAGCAATAAAATTAAAAATGCTTATAAAACATAAACCAAACGTTGGAGGTGGTCATTTCCTAATGCGCAGTAATAAACTCGGCACTCTAAAGCACCCGAGAGCGTTTTTTTCGATGCCAACCTAACCAGAGTGACGGGAGCGGCACAATTCAGAAAAAGTGCTCAGCTCGCCGAGAAAATGCGATTTAAGCAATAAAATTAAAAATGCTTATTAAACATAAACCAAACGTTGGAGGTGGTCATTTCTTCATGCGCAGTGAATAACTCGGCACTCTAAAGCACCCGAGAGCGTTTTTTTCGATGCCAACCTAACCAGAGTGACGGGAGCGGCACAATTCAGAAAAAGCGCTCAGCTCGCCGAGAAAATGCGATTTAAGCAATAAAATTAAAAAAGCTTATAAAACATAAACCAAACGTTGGAGGTGGTCATTTCTTCATGCGCAGTGAATAACTCGGCACTCTAAAGCACCCGAGAGCGTTTTTTTCGATGCCAAGTGACGGGAGCGGCACAATTCAGAAAAAGTGCTCAGCTCGCCGAGAAAATGCGATTTAAGCAATAAAATTAAAAATGCTTATAAAACATAAACCAAACGTTGGAGGTGGTCATTTCTTAATGCGCAGTAATAAACTCGGCACTCTAAAGCACCCGAGAGCGTTTTTTTCGATGCCAACCTAACCAGAGTGACGGGAGCGGCACAATTCAGAAAAAGTGCTCAGCTCGCCGAGAAAATGCGATTTAAGCAATAAAATTAAAAATGCTTATAAAACATAAACCAAACGTTGGAGGTGGTCATTTCTTAATGCGCAGTAATAAACTCGGCACTCTAAAGCACCCGAGAGCGTTTTTTTCGATGCCAACCTAACCAGAGTGACGGGAGCGGCACAATTCAGAAAAAGTGCTCAGCTCGCCGAGAAAATGCGATTTAAGCAATAAAATTAAAAATGCTTATAAAACATAAACCAAACGTTGGAGGTGGTCATTTCTTAATGCGCAGTAATAAACTCGGCACTCTTAAGCACCCGAGAGCGTTTTTTTCGATGCCAACCTAACCAGAGTGACGGGAGCGGCACAATTCAGAAAAAGCGCTCAGCTCGCCGAGAAAATGCGATTTAAGCAATAAAATTAAAAATGCTTATAAAACATAAACCAAACGTTGGAGGTGGTCATTTCTTCATGCGCAGTGATAAACTCGGCACTCTAAAGCACCCGAGAGCGTTTTTTTCGATGCCAACCTAACCAGAGTGACGGGAGCGGCACAATTCAGAAAAAGCGCTCAGCTCGCCGAGAAAATGCGATTTAAGCAATAAAATTAAAAATGCTTATAAAACATAAACCAAACGTTGGAGGTGGTCATTTCTTCATGCGCAGTGAATAACTCGGCACTCTAAAGCACCCGAGAGCGTTTTTTTCGATGCCAACCTAACCAGAGTGACGGGAGCGGCACAATTCAGAAAAAGCGCTCAGCTCGCCGAGAAAATGCGATTTAAGCAATAAAATTAAAAATGCTTATAAAACATAAACCAAACGTTGGAGGTGGTCATTTCTTAATGCGCAGTAATAAACTTGGCACTCTAAAGCACCCGAGAGCGTTTTTTTCGATGCCAACCTAACCAGAGTGACGGGAGCGGCACAATTCAGAAAAAGTGCTCAGCTCGCCGAGAAAATGCGATTTAAGCAATAAAATTAAAAATGCTTATAAAACATAAACCAAACGTTGGAGGTGGTCATTTCTTAATGCGCAGTAATAAACTCGGCACTCTAAATCACCCGAGAGCGTTTTTTTCGATGCCAACCTAACCAGAGTGACGGGAGCGGCACAATTCAGAAAAAGCGCTCAGCTCGCCGAGAAAATGCGATTTAAGCAATAAAATTAAAAATGCTTATTAAACATAAACCAAACGTTGGAGGTGGTCATTTCTTCATGCGCAGTGAATAACTCGGCACTCTAAAGCACCCGATAGCGTTTTTTTCGATGCCAACCTAACCAGAGTGACGGGAGCGGCACAATTCAGAAAAAGTGCTCAGCTCGCCGAGAAAATGCGATTTAAGCAATAAAATTAAAAATGCTTATAAAACATAAACCAAACGTTGGAGGTGGTCATTTCTTAATGCGCAGTAATAAACTCGGCACTCTAAAGCACCCGAGAGCGTTTTTTTCGATGCCAACCTAACCAGAGTGACGCGAGCGGCACAATTCAGAAAAAGTGCTCAGCTCGCCGAGAAAATGCGATTTAAGCAATAAAATTAAAAATGCTTATAAAACATAAACCAAACGTTGGAGGTGGTCATTTCTTAATGCGCAGTAATAAACTCGGCACTCTAAAGCACCCGAGAGCGTTTTTTTCGATGCCAACCTAACCAGAGTGACGGGAGCGGCACAATTCAGAAAAAGCGCTCAGCTCGCCGAGAAAATGCGATTTAAGCAATAAAATTAAAAATGCTTATAAAACATAAACCAAACGTTGGAGGTGGTCATTTCTTCATGCGCAGTGATAAACTCGGCACTCTAAAGCACCCGAGAGCGTTTTTTTCGATGCCAACCTAACCAGAGTGACGGGAGCGGCACAATTCAGAAAAAGTGCTCAGCTCGCCGAGAAAATGCGATTTAAGCAATAAAATTAAAAATGCTTATAAAACATAAACCAAACGTTGGAGGTGGTCATTTCTTCATGCGCAGTGATAAACTCGGCACTCTAAAGCACCCGAGAGCGTTTTTTTCGATGCCAACCTAACCAGAGTGACGGGAGCGGCACAATTCAGAAAAAGTGCTCAGCTCGCCGAGAAAATGCGATTCAAGCAATAAAATAAAAAATGCTTATTAAACATAAACCAAACGTTGGAGGTGGTCATTTCTTCATGCGCAGTGAATAACTCGGCACTCTAAAGCACCCGAGAGCGTTTTTTTCGATGCCAACCTAACCAGAGTGACGGGAGCGGCACAATTCAGAAAAAGTGCTCAGCTCGCCGAGAAAATGCGATTTAAGCAATAAAATTAAAAATGCTTATAAAACATGAATCAAACGTTGGAGGTGGTCATTTCTTAATGCGCAGTAATAAACTCGGCACTCTAAAGCACCCGAGAGCGTTTTTTTCGATGCCAACCTAACCAGAGTGACGGGAGCGGCACAATTCAGAAAAAGTGCTCAGCTCGCCGAGAAAATGCGATTTAAGCAATAAAATTAAAAATGCTTATAAAACATAAACCAAACGTTGGAGGTGGTCATTTCTTAATGCGCAGTAATAAACTCGGCACTCTAAAGCACCCGAGAGCGTTTTTTTCGATGCCAACCTAACCAGAGTGACGGGAGCGGCACAATTCAGAAAAAGTGCTCAGCTCGCCGAGAAAATGCGATTTAAGCAATAAAATTAAAAATGCTTATTAAACATAAACCAAACGTTGGAGGTGGTCATTTCTTCATGCGCAGTGAATAACTCGGCACTCTAAAGCACCCGAGAGCGTTTTTTTCGATGCCAACCTAACCAGAGTGACGGGAGCGGCACAATTCAGAAAAAGTGCTCAGCTCGCCGAGAAAATGCGATTTAAGCAATAAAATTAAAAATGCTTATAAAACATAAACCAAACGTTGGAGGTGGTCATTTCTTCATGCGCAGTGAATAACTCGGCACTCTAAAGCACCCGAGAGCGTTTTTTTCGATGCCAACCTAACCAGAGTGACGGGAGCGGCACAATTCAGAAAAAGTGCTCAGCTCGCCGAGAAAATGCGATTTAAGCAATAAAATTAAAAATGCTTATAAAACATAAACCAAACGTTGGAGGTGGTCATTTCTTAATGCGCAGTAATAAACTCGGCACTCTAAAGCACCCGAGAGCGTTTTTTTCGATGCCAACCTAACCAGAGTGACGGGAGCGGCACAATTCAGAAAAAGTGCTCAGCTCGCCGAGAAAATGCGATTTAAGCAATAAAATTAAAAATGCTTATAAAACATAAACCAAACGTTGGAGGTGGTCATTTCTTAATGCGCAGTAATAAACTCGGCACTCTAGAGCACCCGAGAGCGTTTTTTTCGATGCCAACCTAACCAGAGTGACGGGAGCGGCACAATTCAGAAAAAGTGCTCAGCTCGCCGAGAAAATGCGATTTAAGCAATAAAATTAAAAATGCTTATAAAACATAAACCAAACGTTGGAAGTGGTCATTTCTTCATGCGCAGTGATAAACTCGGCACTCTAAAGCACCCGAGAGCGTTTTTTTCGATGCCAACCTAACCAGAGTTACGGGAGCGGCACAATTCAGAAAAAGCGCTCAGCTCGCCGAGAAAATGCGATTTAAGCAATAAAATTAAAAATGCTTATAAAACATAAACCAAACGTTGGAGGTGGTCATTTCTTCATGCGCAGTGATAAACTCGGCACTCTAAAGCACCCGAGAGCGTTTTTTTCGATGCCAACCTAACCAGAGTGACGGGAGCGGCACAATTCAGAAAAAGCGCTCAGCTCGCCGAGAAAATGCGATTTAAGCAATAAAATTAAAAATGCTTATAAAACATAAACCAAACGTTGGAGGTGGTCATTTCTTAATGCGCAGTAATAAACTCGGCACTCTAAAGCACCCGAGAGCGTTTTTTTCGATGCCAACCTAACCAGAGTGACGGGAGCGGCACAATTCAGAAAAAGTGCTCAGCTCGCCGAGAAAATGCGATTTAAGCAATAAAATTAAAAATGCTTATAAAACATAAACCAAACGTTGGAGGTGGTCATTTCTTAATGCGCAGTAATAAACTCGGCACTCTAGAGCACCCGAGAGCGTTTTTTTCGATGCCAACCTAACCAGAGTGACGGGAGCGGCACAATTCAGAAAAAGTGCTCAGCTCGCCGAGAAAATGCGATTTAAGCAATAAAATTAAAAATGCTTATAAAACATAAACCAAACGTTGGAAGTGGTCATTTCTTCATGCGCAGTGATAAACTCGGCACTCTAAAGCACCCGAGAGCGTTTTTTTCGATGCCAACCTAACCAGAGTTACGGGAGCGGCACAATTCAGAAAAAGCGCTCAGCTCGCCGAGAAAATGCGATTTAAGCAATAAAATTAAAAATGCTTATAAAACATAAACCAAACGTTGGAGGTGGTCATTTCTTCATGCGCAGTGATAAACTCGGCACTCTAAAGCACCCGAGAGCGTTTTTTTCGATGCCAACCTAACCAGAGTGACGGGAGCGGCACAATTCAGAAAAAGCGCTCAGCTCGCCGAGAAAATGCGATTTAAGCAATAAAATTAAAAATGCTTATAAAACATAAACCAAACGTTGGAGGTGGTCATTTCTTAATGCGCAGTAATAAACTCGGCACTCTAAAGCACCCGAGAGCGTTTTTTTCGATGCCAACCTAACCAGAGTGACGGGAGCGGCACAATTCAGAAAAAGTGCTCAGCTCGCCGAGAAAATGCGATTTAAGCAATAAAATTAAAAATGCTTATAAAACATAAACCAAACGTTGGAGGTGGTCATTTCTCAATGCGCAGTAATAAACTCGGCACTCTAAAGCACCCGAGAGCGTTTTTTTCGATGCCAACCTAACCAGAGTGACGGGAGCGGCACAATTCAGAAAAAGTGCTCAGCTCGCCGAGAAAATGCGATTTAAGCAATAAAATTAAAAATGCTTATAAAACATAAACCAAACGTTGGAGGTGGTCATTTCTTAATGCGCAGTAATAAACTCGGCACTCTAAAGCACCCGAGAGCGTTTTTTTCGATGCCAACCTAACCAGAGTGACGGGAGCGGCACAATTCAGAAAAAGCGCTCAGCTCGCCGAGAAAATGCGATTTAAGCAATAAAATTAAAAATGCTTATAAAACATAAACCAAACGTTGGAGGTGGTCATTTCCTAATGCGCAGTAATAAACTCGGCATTCTAAAGCACCCGAGAGCGTTTTTTTCGATGCCAACCTAACCAGAGTGACGGGAGCGGCACAATTCAGAAAAAGTGCTCAGCTCGCCGAGAAAATGCGATTTAAGCAATAAAATTAAAAATGCTTATTAAACATAAACCAAACGTTGGAGGTGGTCATTTCTTCATGCGCAGTGAATAACTCGGCACTCTAAAGCACCCGAGAGCGTTTTTTTCGATGCCAACCTAACCAGAGTGACGGGAGCGGCACAATTCAGAAAAAGTGCTCAGCTCGCCGAGAAAATGCGATTTAAGAAATAAAATTAGAAATGCTTATAAAACATAAACCAAACGTTGGAAGTGGTCATTTCTTCATGCGCAGTGATAAACTCGGCACTCTAAAGCACCCGAGAGCGTTTTTTTCGATGCCAACCTAACCAGAGTTACGGGAGCGGCACAATTCAGAAAAAGCGCTCAGCTCGCCGAGAAAATGCGATTTAAGCAATAAAATTAAAAATGCTTATAAAACATAAACCAAACGTTGGAGGTGGTCATTTCTTCATGCGCAGTGATAAACTCGGCACTCTAAAGCACCCGAGAGCGTTTTTTTCGATGCCAACCTAACCAGAGTGACGGGAGCGGCACAATTCAGAAAAAGCGCTCAGCTCGCCGAGAAAATGCGATTTAAGCAATAAAATTAAAAATGCTTATAAAACATAAACCAAACGTTGGAGGTGGTCTTTTCTTCATGCGCAGTGATAAACTCGGCACTCTAAAGCACCCGAGAGCGTTTTTTTCGATGCCAACCTAACCAGAGTGACGGGAGCGGCACAATTCAGAAAAAGTGCTCAGCTCGCCGAGAAAATGCGATTTAAGCAATAAAATTAAAAATGCTTATAAAACATAAACCAAACGTTGGAGGTGGTCATTTCTTCATGCGCAGTGAATAACTCGGCACTCTAAAGCACCCGAGAGCGTTTTTTTCGATGCCAACCTAACCAGAGTGACGGGAGCGGCACAATTCAGAAAAAGTGCTCAGCTCGCCGAGAAAATGCGATTTAAGCAATAAAATTAAAAATGCTTATAAAACATAAACCAAACGTTGGAGGTGGTCATTTCTTAATGCGCAGTAATAAACTCGGCACTCTAAAGCACCCGTGAGCGTTTTTTTCGATGCCAACCTAACCAGAGTGACGGGAGCGGCACAATTCAGAAAAAGTGCTCAGCTCGCCGAGAAAATGCGATTTAAGCAATAAAATTAAAAATGCTTATAAAACATAAACCAAACGTTGGAGGTGGTCATTTCTTCATGCGCAGTGATAAAGTCGGCACTCTAAAGCACCCGAGAGCGTTTTTTTCGATGCCAACCTAACCAGAGTGACGGGAGCGGCACAATTCAGAAAAAGCGCTCAGCTCGCCGAGAAAATGCGATTTAAGCAATAAAATTAAAAATGCTTATAAAACATAAACCAAACGTTGGAGGTGGTCATTTCTTCATGCGCAGTGATAAACTCGGCACTCTAAAGCACCCGAGAGCGTTTTTTTCGATGCCAACCTAACCAGAGTGACGGGAGCGGCACAATTCAGAAAAAGTGCTCAGCTTGCCGAGAAAATGCGATTTAAGCAATAAAATTAAAAACATAAACCAAACGTTGGAGGTGGTCATTTCTTCATGCGCAGTGATAAACTCGGCACTCTAAAGCACCCGAGAGCGTTTTTTTCGATGCCAACCTAACCAGAGTGACGGGAGCGGCACAATTCAGAAAAAGTGCTCAGCTCGCCGAGAAAATGCGATTCAAGCAATAAAATTAAAAATACTTATAAAACATAAACCAAACGTTGGAGGTGGTCATTTCTTCATGCGCAGTGATAAACTCGGCACTCTAAAGCACCCGAGAGCGTTTTTTTCGATGCCAACCTAACCAGAGTGACGGGAGCGGCACAATTCAGAAAAAGTGCTCAGCTCGCCGAGAAAATGCGATTTAAGCAATACAATTAAAAATGCTTATAAAACATAAACCAAACGTTGGAGGTGGTCATTTCTTCATGCGCAGTGAATAACTCGGCACTCTAAAGCACCCGAGAGCGTTTTTTTCGATGCCAACCTAACCAGAGTGACGGGAGCGGCACAATTCAGAAAAAGTGCTCAGCTCGCCGAGAAAATGCGATTTAAGCAATAAAATTAAAAATGCTTATAAAACATAAACCAAACGTTGGAGGTGGTCATTTCTTAATGCGCAGTAATAAACTCGGCACTCTAAAGCACCCGAGAGCGTTTTTTTCGATGCCAACCTAACCAGAGTGACGGGAGCGGCACAATTCAGAAAAAGTGCTCAGCTCGCCGAGAAAATGCGATTTAAGCAATAAAATTAAAAATGCTTATAAAACATAAACCAAACGTTGGAGGTGGTCATTTCTTAATGCGCAGTAATAAACTCGGCACTCTAGAGCACCCGAGAGCGTTTTTTTCGATGCCAACCTAACCAGAGTGACGGGAGCGGCACAATTCAGAAAAAGTGCTCAGCTCGCCGAGAAAATGCGATTTAAGCAATAAAATTAAAAATGCTTATAAAACATAAACCAAACGTTGGAAGTGGTCATTTCTTCATGCGCAGTGATAAACTCGGCACTCTAAAGCACCCGAGAGCGTTTTTTTCGATGCCAACCTAACCAGAGTTACGGGAGCGGCACAATTCAGAAAAAGCGCTCAGCTCGCCGAGAAAATGCGATTTAAGCAATAAAATTAAAAATGCTTATAAAACATAAACCAAACGTTGGAGGTGGTCATTTCTTCATGCGCAGTGATAAACTCGGCACTCTAAAGCACCCGAGAGCGTTTTTTTCGATGCCAACCTAACCAGAGTGACGGGAGCGGCACAATTCAGAAAAAGCGCTCAGCTCGCCGAGAAAATGCGATTTAAGCAATAAAATTAAAAATGCTTATAAAACATAAACCAAACGTTGGAGGTGGTCATTTCTTAATGCGCAGTAATAAACTCGGCACTCTATAGCACCCGAGAGCGTTTTTTTCGATGCCAACCTAACCAGAGTGACGGGAGCGGCACAATTCAGAAAAAGTGCTCAGCTCGCCGAGAAAATGCGATTTAAGCAATAAAATTAAAAATGCTTATAAAACATAAACCAAACGTTGGAGGTGGTCATTTCTCAATGCGCAGTAATAAACTCGGCACTCTAAAGCACCCGAGAGCGTTTTTTTCGATGCCAACCTAACCAGAGTGACGGGAGCGGCACAATTCAGAAAAAGTGCTCAGCTCGCCGAGAAAATGCGATTTAAGCAATAAAATTAAAAATGCTTATAAAACATAAACCAAACGTTGGAGGTGGTCATTTCTTAATGCGCAGTAATAAACTCGGCACTCTAAAGCACCCGAGAGCGTTTTTTTCGATGCCAACCTAACCAGAGTGACGGGAGCGGCACAATTCAGAAAAAGCGCTCAGCTCGCCGAGAAAATGCGATTTAAGCAATAAAATTAAAAATGCTTATAAAACATAAACCAAACGTTGGAGGTGGTCATTTCCTAATGCGCAGTAATAAACTCGGCACTCTAAAGCACCCGAGAGCGTTTTTTTCGATGCCAACCTAACCAGAGTGACGGGAGCGGCACAATTCAGAAAAAGTGCTCAGCTCGCCGAGAAAATGCGATTTAAGCAATAAAATTAAAAATGCTTATTAAACATAAACCAAACGTTGGAGGGTTAGGGTTAGGGTTAGGGTTAGGGTTAGGGTTAGGGTTAGGGTTAGGGTTAGGGTTAGCTAAATCGCATTTTCTCGGCGAGCTGAGCACTTTTTCTGAATTGTGCCGCTCCCGTCACTCTGGTTAGGTTGGCATCGAAAAAAACCCTCTCGGGTGCTTTAGAGTGCCGAGTTTATTACTGTGCATTAGGAAATGACCACCTCCAACGTTTGGTTTATGTTTTATAAGCATTTTTAATTTTATTGCTTAAATCGCATTTTCTCGGCGAGCTGAGCGCTTTTTCTGAATTGTGCCGCTCCCGTCACTCTGGTTAGGTTGGCATCGAAAAAAACGCTCTCGGGTTCTTTAGAGTGCCGAGTTTATTACTGCGCATTAAGAAATGACCACCTCCAACGTTTGGTTTATGTTTTATAAGCATTTTTAATTTTATTGCTTAAATCGCATTTTCTCGGCGAGCTGAGCACTTTTTCTGAATTGTGCCGCTCCCGTCACTCTGGTTAGGTTGGCATCGAAAAAAACGCTCTCGGGTGCTTTAGAGTGCCGAGTTTATTACTGCGCATTGAGAAATGACCACCTCCAACGTTTGGTTTATGTTTTATAAGCATTTTTAATTTTATTGCTTAAATCGCATTTTCTCGGCGAGCTGAGCACTTTTTCTGAATTGTGCCTCTCCCGTCACTCTGGTTAGGTTGGCATCGAAAAAAACGCTCTCGGGTGCTATAGAGTGCCGAGTTTATTACTGCGCATTAAGAAATGACCACCTCCAACGTTTGGTTTATGTTTTATAAGCATTTTTAATTTTATTGCTTAAATCGCATTTTCTCGGCGAGCTGAGCGCTTTTTCTGAATTGTGCCGCTCCCGTCACTCTGGTTAGGTTGGCATCGAAAAAAACGCTCTCGGGTGCTTTAGAGTGCCGAGTTTATCACTGCGCATGAAGAAATGACCACCTCCAACGTTTGGTTTATGTTTTATAAGCATTTTTAATTTTATTGCTTAAATCGCATTTTCTCGGCGAGCTGAGCGCTTTTTCTGAATTGTGCCGCTCCCGTAACTCTGGTTAGGTTGGCATCGAAAAAAACGCTCTCGGGGGCTTTAGAGTGCCGAGTTTATCACTGCGCATGAAGAAATGACCACTTCCAACGTTTGGTTTATGTTTTATAAGCATTTTTAATTTTATTGCTTAAATCGCATTTTCTCGGCGAGCTGAGCACTTTTTCTGAATTGTGCCGCTCCCGTCACTCTGGTTAGGTTGGCATCGAAAAAAACGCTCTCGGGTGCTCTAGAGTGCCGAGTTTATTACTGCGCATTAAGAAATGACCACCTCCAACGTTTGGTTTATGTTTTATAAGCATTTTTAATTTTATTGCTTAAATCGCATTTTCTCGGCGAGCTGAGCACTTTTTCTGAATTGTGCCGCTCCCGTCACTCTGGTTAGGTTGGCATCGAAAAAAACGCTCTCGGGTGCTTTAGAGTGCCGAGTTTATTACTGCGCATTAAGAAATGACCACCTCCAACGTTTGGTTTATGTTTTATAAGCATTTTTAATTTTATTGCTTAAATCGCATTTTCTCGGCGAGCTGAGCACTTTTTCTGAATTGTGCCGCTCCCATCACTCTGGTTAGGTTGGCATCGAAAAAAACGCTCTCGGGTGCTTTAGAGTGCCGAGTTTATCACTGCGCATGAAGAAATGACCACCTCCAACGTTTGGTTTATGTTTTATAAGCATTTTTAATTGTATTGCTTAAATCGCATTTTCTCGGCGAGCTGAGCACTTTTTCTGAATTGTGCCGCTCCCGTCACTCTGGTTAGGTTGGCATCGAAAAAAACGCTCTCGGGTGCTTTAGAGTGCCGAGTTTATCACTGCGCATGAAGAAATGACCACCTCCAACGTTTGGTTTATGTTTTATAAGCATTTTTAATTTTATTGCTTGAATCGCATTTTCTCGGCGAGCTGAGCACTTTTTCTGAATTGTGCCGCTCCCGTCACTCTGGTTAGGTTGGCATCGAAAAAAACGCTCTCGGGTGCTTTAGAGTGCCGAGTTATTCACTGCGCATGAAGAAATGACCACCTCCAACGTTTGGTTTATGTTTAATAAGCATTTTTAATTTTATTGCTTGAATCGCATTTTCTCGGCGAGCTGAGCACTTTTTCTGAATTGTGCCGCTCCCGTCACTCTGGTTAGGTTGGCATCGAAAAAAACGCTCTCGGGTGCTTTAGAGTGCCGAGTTTATCACTGCGCATGAAGAAATGACCACCTCCAACGTTTGGTTTATGTTTTATAAGCATTTTTAATTTTATTGCTTAAATCGCATTTTCTCGGCGAGCTGAGCGCTTTTTCTGAATTGTGCCGCTCCCGTCACTCTGGTTAGGTTGGCATCGAAAAAAACGCTCTCGGGTGCTTTAGAGTGCCGACTTTATCACTGCGCATGAAGAAATGACCACCTCCAACGTTTGGTTTATGTTTTATAAGCATTTTTAATTTTATTGCTTAAATCGCATTTTCTCGGCGAGCTGAGCACTTTTTCTGAATTGTGCCGCTCCCGTCACTCTGGTTAGGTTGGCATCGAAAAAAACGCTCACGGGTGCTTTAGAGTGCCGAGTTTATTACTGCGCATTAAGAAATGACCACCTCCAACGTTTGGTTTATGTTTTATAAGCATTTTTAATTTTATTGCTTAAATCGCATTTTCTCGGCGAGCTGAGCACTTTTTCTGAATTGTGCCGCTCCCGTCACTCTGGTTAGGTTGGCATCGAAAAAAACGCTCTCGGGTGCTTTAGAGTGCCGAGTTATTCACTGCGCATGAAGAAATGACCACCTCCAACGTTTGGTTTATGTTTTATAAGCATTTTTAATTTTATTGCTTAAATCGCATTTTCTCGGCGAGCTGAGCACTTTTTCTGAATTGTGCCGCTCCCGTCACTCTGGTTAGGTTGGCATCGAAAAAAACGCTCTCGGGTGCTTTAGAGTGCCGAGTTTATCACTGCGCATGAAGAAATGACCACCTCCAACGTTTGGTTTATGTTTTATAAGCATTTTTAATTTTATTGCTTAAATCGCATTTTCTCGGCGAGCTGAGCGCTTTTTCTGAATTGTGCCGCTCCCGTAACTCTGGTTAGGTTGGCATCGAAAAAAACGCTCTCGGGTGCTTTAGAGTGCCGAGTTTATCACTGCGCATGAAGAAATGACCACTTCCAACGTTTGGTTTATGTTTTATAAGCATTTTTAATTTTATTGCTTAAATCGCATTTTCTCGGCGAGCTGAGCACTTTTTCTGAATTGTGCCGCTCCCGTCACTCTGGTTAGGTTGGCATCGAAAAAAACGCTCTCGGGTGCTTTAGAGTGCCGAGTTTATCACTGCGCATGAAGAAATGACCACCTCCAACGTTTGGTTTATGTTTTATAAGCATTTTTAATTTTATTGCTTGAATCGCATTTTCTCGGCGAGCTGAGCACTTTTTCTGAATTGTGCCGCTCCCGTCACTCTGGTTAGGTTGGCATCGAAAAAAACGCTCTCGGGTGCTTTAGAGTGCCGAGTTATTCACTGCGCATGAAGAAATGACCACCTCCAACGTTTGGTTTATGTTTAATAAGCATTTTTAATTTTATTGCTTGAATCGCATTTTCTCGGCGAGCTGAGCACTTTTTCTGAATTGTGCCGCTCCCGTCACTCTGGTTAGGTTGGCATCGAAAAAAACGCTCTCGGGTGCTTTAGAGTGCCGAGTTTATCACTGCGCATGAAGAAATGACCACCTCCAACGTTTGGTTTATGTTTTATAAGCATTTTTAATTTTATTGCTTAAATCGCATTTTCTCGGCGAGCTGAGCGCTTTTTCTGAATTGTGCCGCTCCCGTCACTCTGGTTAGGTTGGCATCGAAAAAAACGCTCTCGGGTGCTTTAGAGTGCCGACTTTATCACTGCGCATGAAGAAATGACCACCTCCAACGTTTGGTTTATGTTTTATAAGCATTTTTAATTTTATTGCTTAAATCGCATTTTCTCGGCGAGCTGAGCACTTTTTCTGAATTGTGCCGCTCCCGTCACTCTGGTTAGGTTGGCATCGAAAAAAACGCTCTCGGGTGCTTTAGAGTGCCGAGTTATTCACTGCGCATGAAGAAATGACCACCTCCAACGTTTGGTTTATGTTTTATAAGCATTTTTAATTGTATTGCTTAAATCGCATTTTCTCGGCGAGCTGAGCGCTTTTTCTGAATTGTGCCGCTCCCGTCACTCTGGTTAGGTTGGCATCGAAAAAAACGCTCTCGGGTGCTTTAGAGTGCCGACTTTATCACTGCGCATGAAGAAATGACCACCTCCAACGTTTGGTTTATGTTTTATAAGCATTTTTAATTTTATTGCTTAAATCGCATTTTCTCGGCGAGCTGAGCACTTTTTCTGAATTGTGCCGCTCCCGTCACTCTGGTTAGGTTGGCATCGAAAAAAACGCTCTCGGGTGCTTTAGAGTGCCGAGTTTATCACTGCGCATGAAGAAATGACCACCTCCAACGTTTGGTTTATGTTTTATAAGCATTTTTAATTTTATTGCTTAAATCGCATTTTCTCGGCGAGCTGAGCGCTTTTTCTGAATTGTGCCGCTCCCGTAACTCTGGTTAGGTTGGCATCGAAAAAAACGCTCTCGGGTGCTTTAGAGTGCCGAGTTTATCACTGCGCATGAAGAAATGACCACTTCCAACGTTTGGTTTATGTTTTATAAGCATTTTTAATTTTATTGCTTAAATCGCATTTTCTCGGCGAGCTGAGCACTTTTTCTGAATTGTGCCGCTCCCGTCACTCTGGTTAGGTTGGCATCGAAAAAAACGCTCTCGGGTGCTTTAGAGTGCCGAGTTATTCACTGCGCATGAAGAAATGACCACCTCCAACGTTTGGTTTATGTTTAATAAGCATTTTTAATTTTATTGCTTGAATCGCATTTTCTCGGCGAGCTGAGCACTTTTTCTGAATTGTGCCGCTCCCGTCACTCTGGTTAGGTTGGCATCGAAAAAAACGCTCTCGGGTGCTTTAGAGTGCCGAGTTTATCACTGCGCATGAAGAAATGACCACCTCCAACGTTTGGTTTATGTTTTATAAGCATTTTTAATTTTATTGCTTAAATCGCATTTTCTCGGCGAGCTGAGCGCTTTTTCTGAATTGTGCCGCTCCCGTCACTCTGGTTAGGTTGGCATCGAAAAAAACGCTCTCGGGTGCTTTAGAGTGCCGACTTTATCACTGCGCATGAAGAAATGACCACCTCCAACGTTTGGTTTATGTTTTATAAGCATTTTTAATTTTATTGCTTAAATCGCATTTTCTCGGCGAGCTGAGCACTTTTTCTGAATTGTGCCGCTCCCGTCACTCTGGTTAGGTTGGCATCGAAAAAAACGCTCACGGGTGCTTTAGAGTGCCGAGTTTATTACTGCGCATTAAGAAATGACCACCTCCAACGTTTGGTTTATGTTTTATAAGCATTTTTAATTTTATTGCTTAAATCGCATTTTCTCGGCGAGCTGAGCACTTTTTCTGAATTGTGCCGCTCCCGTCACTCTGGTTAGGTTGGCATCGAAAAAAACGCTCTCGGGTGCTTTAGAGTGCCGAGTTATTCACTGCGCATGAAGAAATGACCACCTCCAACGTTTGGTTTATGTTTTATAAGCATTTTTAATTTTATTGCTTAAATCGCATTTTCTCGGCGAGCTGAGCACTTTTTCTGAATTGTGCCGCTCCCGTCACTCTGGTTAGGTTGGCATCGAAAAAAACGCTCTCGGGTGCTTTAGAGTGCCGAGTTTATCACTGCGCATGAAGAAATGACCACCTCCAACGTTTGGTTTATGTTTTATAAGCATTTTTAATTTTATTGCTTAAATCGCATTTTCTCTGCGAGCTGAGCGCTTTTTCTGAATTGTGCCGCTCCCGTCACTCTGGTTAGGTTGGCATCGAAAAAAACGCTCTCGGGTGCTTTAGAGTGCCGAGTTATTCACTGCGCATGAAGAAATGACCACCTCCAATGTTTGGTTTATGTTTAATAAGCATTTTTAATTTTATTGCTTAAATCGCATTTTCTCGGCGAGCTGAGCGCTTTTTCTGAATTGTGCCGCTCCCGTCACTCTGGTTAGGTTGGCATCGAAAAAAACGCTCTCGGGTGCTTTAGAGTGCCGAGTTATTCACTGCGCATGAAGAAATGACCACCCCCAACGTTTGGTTTATGTTTAATAAGCATTTTTAATTTTATTGCTTAAATCGCATTTTCTCGGCGAGCTGAGCACTTTTTCTGAATTGTGCCGCTCCCGTCACTCTGGTTAGGTTGGCATCGAAAAAAACGCTCTCGGGTGCTTTAGAGTGCCGAGTTTATTACTGCGCATTAAGAAATGACCACCTCCAACGTTTGGTTTATGTTTTATAAGCATTTTTAATTTTATTGCTTAAATCGCATTTTCTCGGCGAGCTGAGCACGTTTTCTGAATTGTGCCGCTCCCGTCACTCTGGTTAGGTTGGCATCGAAAAAAACGCTCTCGGGTGCTTTAGAGTGCCGAGTTTATTACTGCGCATTAAGAAATGACCACCTCCAACGTTTGGTTTATGTTTTATAAGCATTTTTAATTTTATTGCTTTAATCGCATTTTCTCGGCGAGCTGAGCACTTTTTCTGAATTGTGCCGCTCCCGTCACTCTGGTTAGGTTGGCATCGAAAAAAACGCTCTCGGGTGCTTTAGAGTGCCGAGTTTATTACTGCGCATTAAGAAATGACCACCTCCAACGTTTGGTTTATGTTTTATAAGCATTTTTAATTTTATTGCTTAAATCGCATTTTCTCGGCGAGCTGAGCACTTTTTCTGAATTGTGCCGCTCCCGTCACTCTGGTTAGGTTGGCATCGAAAAAAACGCTCTCGGGTGCTTTAGAGTGCCGAGTTATTCACTGCGCATGAAGAAATGACCACCTCCAACGTTTGGTTTATGTTTAATAAGCATTTTTAATTTTATTGCTTGAATCGCATTTTCTCGGCGAGCTGAGCACTTTTTCTGAATTGTGCCGCTCCCGTCACTCTGGTTAGGTTGGCATCGAAAAAAACGCTCTCGGGTGCTTTAGAGTGCCGAGTTTATCACTGCGCATGAAGAAATGACCACCTCCAACGTTTGGTTTATGTTTTATAAGCATTTTTAATTTTATTGCTTAAATCGCATTTTCTCGGCGAGCTGAGCACTTTTTCTGAATTGTGCCGCTCCCGTCACTCTGGTTAGGTTGGCATCGAAAAAAACGCTCTCGGGTGCTTTAGAGTGCCGAGTTTATCACTGCGCATGAAGAAATGACCACCTCCAACGTTTGGTTTATGTTTTATAAGCATTTTTAATTTTATTGCTTAAATCGCATTTTCTCGGCGAGCTGAGCGCTTTTTCTGAATTGTGCCGCTCCCGTCACTCTGGTTAGGTTGGCATCGAAAAAAACGCTCTCGGGTGCTTTAGAGTGCCGAGTTTATTACTGCGCATTAAGAAATGACCACCTCCAACGTTTGGTTTATGTTTTATAAGCATTTTTAATTTTATTGCTTAAATCGCATTTTCTCGGCGAGCTGAGCACTTTTTCTGAATTGTGCCGCTCCCGTCACTCTGGTTAGGTTGGCATCGAAAAAAACGCTCTCGGGTGCTTTAGAGTGCCGAGTTTATTACTGCGCATTAAGAAATGACCACCTCCAACGTTTGGTTTATGTTTTATAAGCATTTTTAATTTTATTGCTTAAATCGCATTTTCTCGGCGAGCTGAGCACTTTTTCTGAATTGTGCCGCTCCCGTCACTCTGGTTAGGTTGGCATCGAAAAAAACGCTATCGGGTGCTTTAGAGTGCCGAGTTATTCACTGCGCATGAAGAAATGACCACCAACGTTTGGTTTATGTTTAATAAGCATTTTTAATTTTATTGCTTAAATCGCATTTTCTCGGCGAGCTGAGCACTTTTTCTGAATTGTGCCGCTCCCGTCACTCTGGTTAGGTTGGCATCGAAAAAAACGCTCTCGGGTGCTTTAGAGTGCCGAGTTTATTACTGCGCATTAAGAAATGACCACCTCCAACGTTTGGTTTATGTTTTATAAGCATTTTTAATTTTATTGCTTAAATCGCATTTTCTCGGCGAGCTGAGCACTTTTTCTGAATTGTGCCGCTCCCGTCACTCTGGTTAGGTTGGCATCGAAAAAAACGCTCTCGGGTGCTTTAGAGTGCCGAGTTTATTACTGCGCATTAAGAAATGACCACCTCCAACGTTTGGTTTATGTTTTATAAGCATTTTTAATTTTATTGCTTAATTCGCATTTTCTCGGCGAGCTGAGCGCTTTTTCTGAATTGTGCCGCTCCCGTCACTCTGGTTAGGTTGGCATCGAAAAAAACGCTCTCGGGTGCTTTAGAGTGCCGAGTTATTCACTGCGCATGAAGAAATGACCACCTCCAACGTTTGGTTTATGTTTAATAAGCATTTTTAATTTTATTGCTTAAATCGCATTTTCTCGGCGAGCTGAGCACTTTTTCTGAATTGTGCCGCTCCCGTCACTCTGGTTAGGTTGGCATCGAAAAAAACGCTCTCGGGTGCTTTAGAGTGCCGAGTTTATTACTGCGCATTAAGAAATGACCACCTCCAACGTTTGGTTTATGTTTTATAAGCATTTTTAATTTTATTGCTTAAATCGCATTTTCTCGGCGAGCTGAGCACTTTTTCTGAATTGTGCCGCTCCCGTCACTCTGGTTAGGTTGGCATCGAAAAAAACGCTCTCGGGTGCTTTAGAGTGCCGAGTTTATTACTGCGCATTAAGAAATGACCACCTCCAACGTTTGGTTTATGTTTTATAAGCATTTTTAATTTTATAGCTTAAATCGCATTTTCTCGGCGAGCTGAGCACTTTTTCTGACTTGTGCCGCTCCCGTCACTTGGCATCGAAAAAAACGCTCTCGGGTGCTTTACTGCGCATGAAGAAATGACCACCTCCAACGTTTGGTTTATGTTTTATAAGCATTTTTAATTTTATTGCTTAAATCGCATTTTCTCGGCGAGCTGAGCGCTTTTTCTGAATTGTGCCGCTCCCGTCACTCTGGTTAGGTTGGCATCGAAAAAAACGCTCTCGGGTGCTTTAGAGTGCTGAGTTTATTACTGCGCATTAAGAAATGACCACCTCCAACGTTTGGTTTATGTTTTATAAGCATTTTTAATTTTATTGCTTAAATCGCATTTTCTCGGCGAGCTGAGCGCTTTTTCTGAATTGTGCCGCTCCCGTCACTCTGGTTAGGTTAGCATCGAAAAAAACGCTCTCGGGTGCTTTAGAAAGCCGAGTTTATTACTGCGCATTAAGAAATGACCACCTCCAACGTTTGGTTTATGTTTTATAAGCATTTTTAATTTTATTGCTTAAATCGCATTTTCTCGGCGAGCTGAGCACTTTTTCTGAATTGTGCCGCTCCCGTCACTCTGGTTAGGTTGGCATCGAAAAAAACGCTCTCGGGTGCTTTAGAGTGCCGAGTTTATCACTGCGCATGAAGAAATGACCACCTCCAACGTTTGGTTTATGTTTTATAAGCATTTTTAATTTTATTGCTTAAATCGCATTTTCTCGGCGAGCTGAGCACTTTTTCTGAATTGTGCCGCTCCCGTCACTCTGGTTAGGTTGGCATCGAAAAAAACGCTCTCGGGTGCTTTAGAGTGCCGAGTTATTCACTGCGCATGGAGAAATGACCACCTCCAACGTTTGGTTTATGTTTTATAAGCATTTTTAATTTTATTGCTTAAATCGCATTTTCTCGGCGAGCTGAGCACTTTTTCTGAATTGTGCCGCTCCCGTCACTCTGGTTAGGTTGGCATCGAAAAAAACGCTCTCGGGTGCTTTAGAGTGCCGAGTTTATCACTGCGCATGAAGAAATGACCACCTCCAACGTTTGGTTTATGTTTTATAAGCATTTTTAATTTTATTCCTTAAATCGCATTTTCTCGGCGAGCTGAGCGCTTTTTCTGAATTGCGCCGCTCCCGTCACTCTGGTTAGGTTGGCATCGAAAAAAACGCTCTCGGGTGCTTTAGAGTGCCGAGTTTATCACTGCGCATGAAGAAATGACCACCTCCAACGTTTGGTTTATGTTTTATAAGCATTTTTAATTGTATTGCTTAAATCGCATTTTCTCGGCGAGCTGAGCGCTTTTTCTGAATTGTGCCGCTCCCGTAACTCTGGTTAGGTTGGCATCGAAAAAAACGCTCTCGGGTGCTTTAGAGTGCCGAGTTTATCACTGCGCATGAAGAAATGACCACCTCCAACGTTTGGTTTATGTTTTATAAGCATTTTTAATTTTATTGCTTAAATCGCATTTTCTCGGCGAGCTGAGCACTTTTTCTGAATTGTGCCGCTCCCGTCACTCTGGTTAGGTTGGCATCGAAAAAAACGCTCTCGGGTGCTCTAGAGTGCCGAGTTTATTACTGCGCATTAAGAAATGACCACCTCCAACGTTTGGTTTATGTTTTATAAGCATTTTTAATTTTATTGCTTAAATCGCATTTTCTCGGCGAGCTGAGCACTTTTTCTGAATTGTGCCGCTCCCGTCACTCTGGTTAGGTTGGCATCGAAAAAAACGCTCTCGGGTGCTTTAGAGTGCCGAGTTATTCACTGCGCATGAAGAAATGACCACCTCCAACGTTTGGTTTATGTTTAATAAGCATTTTTAATTTTATTGCTTGAATCGCATTTTCTCGGCGAGCTGAGCACTTTTTCTGAATTGTGCCGCTCCCGTCACTCTGGTTAGGTTGGCATCGAAAAAAACGCTCTCGGGTGCTTTAGAGTGCCGAGTTTATCACTGCGCATGAAGAAATGACCACCTCCAACGTTTGGTTTATGTTTTATAAGCATTTTTAATTGTATTGCTTAAATCGCATTTTCTCGGCGAGCTGAGCGCTTTTTCTGAATTGTGCCGCTCCCGTCACTCTGGTTAGGTTGGCATCGAAAAAAACGCTCTCGGGTGCTTTAGAGTGCCGAGTTTATTACTGCGCATTAAGAAATGACCACCTCCAACGTTTGGTTTATGTTTTATAAGCATTTTTAATTTTATTGCTTAAATCGCATTTTCTCGGCGAGCTGAGCACTTTTTCTGAATTGTGCCGCTCCCGTCACTCTGGTTAGGTTGGCATCGAAAAAAACGCTCACGGGTGCTTTAGAGTGCCGAGTTTATTACTGCGCATTAAGAAATGACCACCTCCAACGTTTGGTTTATGTTTTATAAGCATTTTTAATTTTATTGCTTAAATCGCATTTTCTCGGCGAGCTGAGCACTTTTTCTGAATTGTGCCGCTCCCGTCACTCTGGTTAGGTTGGCATCGAAAAAAACGCTCTCGGGTGCTTTAGAGTGCCGAGTTTATTACTGCGCATTAGGAAATGACCACCTCCAACGTTTGGTTTATGTTTTATAAGCATTTTTAATTTTATTGCTTAAATCGCATTTTCTCGGCGAGCTGAGCGCTTTTTCTGAATTGTGCCGCTCCCGTCACTCTGGTTAGGTTGGCATCGAAAAAAACGCTCTCGGGTGCTTTAGAGTGCCGAGTTTATTACTGCGCATTAAGAAATGACCACCTCCAACGTTTGGTTTATGTTTTATAAGCATTTTTAATTTTATTGCTTAAATCGCATTTTCTCGGCGAGCTGAGCACTTTTTCTGAATTGTGCCGCTCCCGTCACTCTGGTTAGGTTGGCATCGAAAAAAACTCTCTCGGGTGCTTTAGAGTGCCGAGTTTATTACTGCGCATTGAGAAATGACCACCTCCAACGTTTGGTTTATGTTTTATAAGCATTTTTAATTTTATTGCTTAAATCGCATTTTCTCGGCGAGCTGAGCACTTTTTCTGAATTGTGCCGCTCCCGTCACTCTGGTTAGGTTGGCATCGAAAAAAACGCTCTCGGGTGCTTTAGAGTGCCGAGTTTATTACTGCGCATTAAGAAATGACCACCTCCAACGTTTGGTTTATGTTTTATAAGCATTTTTAATTTTATTGCTTAAATCGCATTTTCTCGGCGAGCTGAGCGCTTTTTCTGAATTGTGCCGCTCCCGTCACTCTGGTTAGGTTGGCATCGAAAAAAACGCTCTCGGGTGCTTTAGAGTGCCGAGTTTATCACTGCGCATGAAGAAATGACCACCTCCAACGTTTGGTTTATGTTTTATAAGCATTTTTAATTTTATTGCTTAAATCGCATTTTCTCGGCGAGCTGAGCGCTTTTTCTGAATTGTGCCGCTCCCGTAACTCTGGTTAGGTTGGCATCGAAAAAAACGCTCTCGGGTGCTTTAGAGTGCCGAGTTTATCACTGCGCATGAAGAAATGACCACTTCCAACGTTTGGTTTATGTTTTATAAGCATTTTTAATTTTATTGCTTAAATCGCATTTTCTCGGCGAGCTGAGCACTTTTTCTGAATTGTGCCGCTCCCGTCACTCTGGTTAGGTTGGCATCGAAAAAAACGCTCTCGGGTGCTCTAGAGTGCCGAGTTTATTACTGCGCATTAAGAAATGACCACCTCCAACGTTTGGTTTATGTTTTATAAGCATTTTTAATTTTATTGCTTAAATCGCATTTTCTCGGCGAGCTGAGCACTTTTTCTGAATTGTGCCGCTCCCGTCACTCTGGTTAGGTTGGCATCGAAAAAAACGCTCTCGGGTGCTTTAGAGTGCCGAGTTTATTACTGCGCATTAAGAAATGACCACCTCCAACGTTTGGTTTATGTTTTATAAGCATTTTTAATTTTATTGCTTAAATCGCATTTTCTCGGCGAGCTGAGCACTTTTTCTGAATTGTGCCGCTCCCGTCACTCTGGTTAGGTTGGCATCGAAAAAAACGCTCTCGGGTGCTTTAGAGTGCCGAGTTATTCACTGCGCATGAAGAAATGACCACCTCCAACGTTTGGTTTATGTTTTATAAGCATTTTTAATTTTATTGCTTAAATCGCATTTTCTCGGCGAGCTGAGCACTTTTTCTGAATTGTGCCGCTCCCGTCACTCTGGTTAGGTTGGCATCGAAAAAAACGCTCTCGGGTGCTTTAGAGTGCCGAGTTTATCACTGCGCATGAAGAAATGACCACCTCCAACGTTTGGTTTATGTTTTATAAGCATTTTTAATTTTATTGCTTAAATCGCATTTTCTCGGCGAGCTGAGCGCTTTTTCTGAATTGTGCCGCTCCCGTCACTCTGGTTAGGTTGGCATCGAAAAAAACGCTCTCGGGTGCTTTAGAGTGCCGAGTTATTCACTGCGCATGAAGAAATGACCACCTCCAATGTTTGGTTTATGTTTAATAAGCATTTGTAATTTTATTGCTTAAATCGCATTTTCTCGGCGAGCTGAGCGCTTTTTCTGAATTGTGCCGCTCCCGTCACTCTGGTTAGGTTGGCATCGAAAAAAACGCTCTCGGGTGCTTTAGAGTGCCGAGTTATTCACTGCGCATGAAGAAATGACCACCTCCAACGTTTGGTTTATGTTTAATAAGCATTTTTAATTTTATTGCTTAAATCGCATTTTCTCGGCGAGCTGAGCACTTTTTCTGAATTGTGCCGCTCCCGTCACTCTGGTTAGGTTGGCATCGAAAAAAACGCTCTCGGGTGCTTAAGAGTGCCGAGTTTATTACTGCGCATTAAGAAATGACCACCTCCAACGTTTGGTTTATGTTTTATAAGCATTTTTAATTTTATTGCTTAAATCGCATTTTCTCGGCGAGCTGAGCACTTTTTCTGAATTGTGCCGCTCCCGTCACTCTGGTTAGGTTGGCATCGAAAAAAACGCTCTCGGGTGCTTTAGAGTGCCGAGTTTATTACTGCGCATTAAGAAATGACCACCTCCAACGTTTGGTTTATGTTTTATAAGCATTTTTAATTTTATTGCTTAAATCGCATTTTCTCGGTGAGCTGAGCACTTTTTCTGAATTGTGCCGCTCCCGTCACTCTGGTTAGGTTGGCATCGAAAAAAACGCTCTCGGGTGCTTTAGAGTGCCGAGTTTATTACTGCGCATTAAGAAATGACCACCTCCAACGTTTGGTTTATGTTTTATAAGCATTTTTAATTTTATTGCTTAAATCGCATTTTCTCGGCGAGCTGAGCACTTTTTCTGAATTGTGCCGCTCCCGTCACTTGGCATCGAAAAAAACGCTCTCGGGTGCTTAGAGTGCCGAGTTATTCACTGCGCATGAAGAAATGACCACCTCCAACGTTTGGTTTATGTTTTATAAGCATTTTTAATTTTATTGCTTAAATCGCATTTTCTCGGCGAGCTGAGCGCTTTTTCTGAATTGTGCCGCTCCCGTCGCTCTGGTTAGGTTGGCATCGAAAAAAACGCTCTCGGGTGCTTTAGAGTGCCGAGTTATTCACTGCGCATGAAGAAATGACCACCTCCAACGTTTGGTTTATGTTTAATAAGCATTTTTAATTTTATTGCTTAAATCGCATTTTCTCGGCGAGCTGAGCACTTTTTCTGAATTGTGCCGCTCCCGTCACTCTGGTTAGGTTGGCATCGAAAAAAACGCTCTCGGGTGCTTTAGAGTGCCGAGTTTATTACTGCGCATTAGGAAATGACCACCTCCAACGTTTGGTTTATGTTTTATAAGCATTTTTAATTTTATTGCTTAAATCGCATTTTCTCGGCGAGCTGAGCGCTTTTTCTGAATTGTGCCGCTCCCGTCACTCTGGTTAGGTTGGCATCGAAAAAAACGCTCTCGGGTGCTTTAGAGTGCCGAGTTTATTACTGCGCATTAAGAAATGACCACCTCCAACGTTTGGTTTATGTTTTATAAGCATTTTTAATTTTATTGCTTAAATCGCATTTTCTCGGCGAGCTGAGCACTTTTTCTGAATTGTGCCGCTCCCGTCACTCTGGTTAGGTTGGCATCGAAAAAAACGCTCTCGGGTGCTTTAGAGTGCCGAGTTATTCACTGCGCATGAAGAAATGACCACCTCCAACGTTTGGTTTATGTTTTATAAGCATTTTTAATTTTATTGCTTAAATCGCATTTTCTCGGCGAGCTGAGCACTTTTTCTGAATTGTGCCGCTCCCGTCACTCTGGTTAGGTTGGCATCGAAAAAAACGCTCTCGGGTGCTTTAGAGTGCCGAGTTTATCACTGCGCATGAAGAAATGACCACCTCCAACGTTTGGTTTATGTTTTATAAGCATTTTTAATTTTATTGCTTAAATCGCATTTTCTCGGCGAGCTGAGCGCTTTTTCTGAATTGTGCCGCTCCCGTCACTCTGGTTAGGTTGGCATCGAAAAAAACGCTCTCGGGTGCTTTAGAGTGCCGAGTTATTCACTGCGCATGAAGAAATGACCACCTCCAATGTTTGGTTTATGTTTAATAAGCATTTGTAATTTTATTGCTTAAATCGCATTTTCTCGGCGAGCTGAGCGCTTTTTCTGAATTGTGCCGCTCCCGTCACTCTGGTTAGGTTGGCATCGAAAAAAACGCTCTCGGGTGCTTCAGAGTGCCGAGTTATTCACTGCGCATGAAGAAATGACCACCTCCAACGTTTGGTTTATGTTTAATAAGCATTTTTAATTTTATTGCTTAAATCGCATTTTCTCGGCGAGCTGAGCACTTTTTCTGAATTGTGCCGCTCCCGTCACTCTGGTTAGGTTGGCATCGAAAAAAACGCTCTCGGGTGCTTAAGAGTGCCGAGTTTATTACTGCGCATTAAGAAATGACCACCTCCAACGTTTGGTTTATGTTTTATAAGCATTTTTAATTTTATTGCTTAAATCGCATTTTCTCGGCGAGCTGAGCACTTTTTCTGAATTGTGCCGCTCCCGTCACTCTGGTTAGGTTGGCATCGAAAAAAACGCTCTCGGGTGCTTTAGAGTGCCGAGTTTATTACTGCGCATTAAGAAATGACCACCTCCAACGTTTGGTTTATGTTTTATAAGCATTTTTAATTTTATTGCTTAAATCGCATTTTCTCGGTGAGCTGAGCACTTTTTCTGAATTGTGCCGCTCCCGTCACTCTGGTTAGGTTGGCATCGAAAAAAACGCTCTCGGGTGCTTTAGAGTGCCGAGTTTATTACTGCGCATTAAGAAATGACCACCTCCAACGTTTGGTTTATGTTTTATAAGCATTTTTAATTTTATTGCTTAAATCGCATTTTCTCGGCGAGCTGAGCACTTTTTCTGAATTGTGCCGCTCCCGTCACTTGGCATCGAAAAAAACGCTCTCGGGTGCTTAGAGTGCCGAGTTATTCACTGCGCATGAAGAAATGACCACCTCCAACGTTTGGTTTATGTTTTATAAGCATTTTTAATTTTATTGCTTAAATCGCATTTTCTCGGCGAGCTGAGCGCTTTTTCTGAATTGTGCCGCTCCCGTCGCTCTGGTTAGGTTGGCATCGAAAAAAACGCTCTCGGGTGCTTTAGAGTGCCGAGTTTATTACTGCGCATTAGGAAATGACCACCTCCAACGTTTGGTTTATGTTTTATAAGCATTTTTAATTTTATTGCTTAAATCGCATTTTCTCGGCGAGCTGAGCGCTTTTTCTGAATTGTGCCGCTCCCGTCACTCTGGTTAGGTTGGCATCGAAAAAAACGCTCTCGGGTGCTTTAGAGTGCCGAGTTTATTACTGCGCATGAAGAAATGACCACCTCCAACGTTTGGTTTATGTTTTATAAGCATTTTTAATTTTATTGCTTAAATCGGCGAGCTGAGCACTTTTTCTGAATTGTGCCGCTCCCGTCACTCTGG
Organism: Syngnathus typhle; assembly: GCF_033458585.1. Classification (NCBI taxonomy): domain Eukaryota; kingdom Metazoa; phylum Chordata; class Actinopteri; order Syngnathiformes; family Syngnathidae; genus Syngnathus; species Syngnathus typhle. The sequence goes on from NW_026872056.1 coordinate 76,970, forward strand.
TTAGGTTGGCATCGAAAAAAACGCTCTCGGGTGCTTTAGAGTGCCGAGTTTATTACTGCGCATTGAGAAATGACCTCCTCCAACGTTTGGTTTATGTTTTATAAGCATTTTTAATTTTATTGCTTAAATCGCATTTTCTCGGCGAGCTGAGCACTTTTTCTGAATTGTGCCGCTCCCGTCACTCTGGTTAGGTTGGCATCGAAAAAAACGCTCTCGGGTGCTATAGAGTGCCGAGTTTATTACTGCGCATTAAGAAATGACCACCTCCAACGTTTGGTTTATGTTTTATAAGCATTTTTAATTTTATTGCTTAAATCGCATTTTCTCGGCGAGCTGAGCGCTTTTTCTGAATTGTGCCGCTCCCGTCACTCTGGTTAGGTTGGCATCGAAAAAAACGCTCTCGGGTGCTTTAGAGTGCCGAGTTTATCACTGCGCATGAAGAAATGACCACCTCCAACGTTTGGTTTATGTTTTATAAGCATTTTTAATTTTATTGCTTAAATCGCATTTTCTCGGCGAGCTGAGCGCTTTTTCTGAATTGTGCCGCTCCCGTAACTCTGGTTAGGTTGGCATCGAAAAAAACGCTCTCGGGTGCTTTAGAGTGCCGAGTTTATCACTGCGCATGAAGAAATGACCACTTCCAACGTTTGGTTTATGTTTTATAAGCATTTTTAATTTTATTGCTTAAATCGCATTTTCTCGGCGAGCTGAGCACTTTTTCTGAATTGTGCCGCTCCCGTCACTCTGGTTAGGTTGGCATCGAAAAAAACGCTCTCGGGTGCTCTAGAGTGCCGAGTTTATTACTGCGCATTAAGAAATGACCACCTCCAACGTTTGGTTTATGTTTTATAAGCATTTTTAATTTTATTGCTTAAATCGCATTTTCTCGGCGAGCTGAGCACTTTTTCTGAATTGTGCCGCTCCCGTCACTCTGGTTAGGTTGGCATCGAAAAAAACGCTCTCGGGTGCTTTAGAGTGCCGAGTTTATTACTGCGCATTAAGAAATGACCACCTCCAACGTTTGGTTTATGTTTTATAAGCATTTTTAATTTTATTGCTTAAATCGCATTTTCTCGGCGAGCTGAGCACTTTTTCTGAATTGTGCCGCTCCCGTCACTCTGGTTAGGTTGGCATCGAAAAAAACGCTCTCGGGTGCTTTAGAGTGCCGAGTTATTCACTGCGCATGAAGAAATGACCACCTCCAACGTTTGGTTTATGTTTTATAAGCATTTTTAATTGTATTGCTTAAATCGCATTTTCTCGGCGAGCTGAGCACTTTTTCTGAATTGTGCCGCTCCCGTCACTCTGGTTAGGTTGGCATCGAAAAAAACGCTCTCGGGTGCTTTAGAGTGCCGAGTTTATCACTGCGCATGAAGAAATGACCACCTCCAACGTTTGGTTTATGTTTTATAAGTATTTTTAATTTTATTGCTTGAATCGCATTTTCTCGGCGAGCTGAGCACTTTTTCTGAATTGTGCCGCTCCCGTCACTCTGGTTAGGTTGGCATCGAAAAAAACGCTCTCGGGTGCTTTAGAGTGCCGAGTTTATCACTGCGCATGAAGAAATGACCACCTCCAACGTTTGGTTTATGTTTTATAAGCATTTTTAATTTTATTGCTTAAATCGCATTTTCTCGGCAAGCTGAGCACTTTTTCTGAATTGTGCCGCTCCCGTCACTCTGGTTAGGTTGGCATCGAAAAAAACGTTAGTTGTACTAGGTTCATCTTGTTTTTTCTTTTTCAATTACTTCTCTGGTTCTTCTATATCAAACAAATTTGTTTTAGGTTCATTTACCTGACATGTTTCGGCGGAATCTTCCGCCTTCATCAGAGTGTCACTGATGTGTTTGTTTGTGACGCGTCTTTATCAGCTGATAAAGACGCGTCACAAACACATCAGTGACACTCTGATGAAGGCGGAAGATTCCGCCGAAACATGTCAGGTAAATGAACCTAAAACAAATTTGTTTGATATAGAAGAACCAGAGAAGTAATCGAAAAAAACGCTCTCGGGTGCTTTAGAGTGCCGAGTTTATCACTGCGCATGAAGAAATGACCACCTCCAACGTTTGGTTTATGTTTTATAAGCATTTTTAATTGTGAATTGTGCCGCTCCCGTAACTCTGGTTAGGTTGGCATCGAAAAAAACGCTCTCGGGTGCTTTAGAGTGCCGAGTTTATCACTGCGCATGAAGAAATGACCACTTCCAACGTTTGGTTTATGTTTTATAAGCATTTCTAATTTTATTGCTTAAATCGCATTTTCTCGGCGAGCTGAGCACTTTTTCTGAATTGTGCCGCTCCCGTCACTCTGGTTAGGTTGGCATCGAAAAAAACGCTCTCGGGTGCTTTAGAGTGCCGAGTTATTCACTGCGCATGAAGAAATGACCACCTCCAACGTTTGGTTTATGTTTAATAAGCATTTTTAATTTTATTGCTTAAATCGCATTTTCTCGGCGAGCTGAGCACTTTTTCTGAATTGTGCCGCTCCCGTCACTCTGGTTAGGTTGGCATCGAAAAAAACGCTCTCGGGTGCTTTAGAGTGCCGAGTTTATTACTGCGCATTAGGAAATGACCACCTCCAACGTTTGGTTTATGTTTTATAAGCATTTTTAATTTTATTGCTTAAATCGCATTTTCTCGGCGAGCTGAGCGCTTTTTCTGAATTGTGCCGCTCCCGTCACTCTGGTTAGGTTGGCATCGAAAAAAACGCTCTCGGGTGCTTTAGAGTGCCGAGTTTATTACTGCGCATTAAGAAATGACCACCTCCAACGTTTGGTTTATGTTTTATAAGCATTTTTAATTTTATTGCTTAAATCGCATTTTCTCGGCGAGCTGAGCACTTTTTCTGAATTGTGCCGCTCCCGTCACTCTGGTTAGGTTGGGGTTAGGGTTAGGGTTAGGGTTAGGGTTAGGGTTAGGGTTAGGGTTAGGGCTAGGGTTAGGGTTAGGGTTAGGGTTAGGGTTAGGGTTAGGGTTAGGGTTAGGGTTAGGGTTAGGTCTTTTGAGTTTGTCTCGTTACACCTTCCCCTTAGGGTCCGCCGACCCCGTCGGTTTAAATAGAAGGCAACGGATGGCACGGGCCAACGCATGTCTCCGCAGTAAACCCCGCCGTACCAGGCCCCATAAAATCCGGATTGTGTACGAAGGACGGCGAAGTGAGAATGCACCTCAGCCAGAACCTCCCCCGAGTAGCTGAGGCGCTACCCAGGTCTTCGGCCAGCAAGATGGGAAAAAAGAGAGAGAAAAAAAAGAGAGAGAGAAAAAAAAGAGAGAGAGAAAAAAAAGGGGGGGGGGGGGTTGAAAAGCGAGATAAAAAAACCCCGAGAAAGCCCCAACCTAGAATACCCACCTTGGACTCCCTTATGTCCATTCCCCTTGCATTATACTCCACTTTATAATTAGGCTTACATTCAACTCACCGTTTTTCCTTTCGAGATTAAGGTTAGGGTTAAGGTCAGGGTCCGGGTTAGGGCTAGGGCCAGGGTTAGGGCCAGGGTCAGGGGTCAAGGGTCAGAGCTGGGGTCAGGGTTAGGGTTAGGGTCAGGGCCAGGGTTTCGGGTTAGGCCTTTTGAGTTTGTCTCGATACACCTTCCCCTTAGGGTCCTTTTTTCTCATTATGCCTATACCCTTTGCCTTAATCTTGTTGTAATATTATGTCTCTATATTCAATTAACTGTTAACCTCAGAGAACCAGGTTAAGGTTAGGGTCAGGGCTAGGGGTCAAGGTTAAGTTTAGGGTTAAGTTTAGGGTCAGGGGTCAGGGCTAGGTTAGGGTTAGGGTTAGTTGGTAGTCATTGTAGTTGGTAGGTTGGACGTCAAAATTTTGTAGACACCTCATCAGTAATGGACCTTGGGGTCACAGAGTGTTTCGGCCATTACCACCAGACACCCTCGCCCAAGGGAGGCCCCGCCGAGGTCGATCAAGCCCCGGAGTGTGTCTACCTCGTCAATCGAAACTTCCGTTATCTGTCCCGTCCACTGTCTAGCTTTAACGCCGACAGAGTAGATCAATTGGTCAGTCTGTTGGACATGTTGAAAAAATTCTTTTACTAGTTTTATAACTGTTTAGTTTATTTTGGTCAGTCTGTTGGATGTGCTGAACCTTTAGCTCTTAGTTTAAAAACTTTTGGTTTCTTTAGGCTTCAGTTTGTCGTTTAACATTTAATATTGGGGCATACATGGCCTGGTTGAGAATATCAAGCAATCACCTGTGTTTGCAAAATGGAACCAATACAAGATGGATGCACCCCATCTTCCCAGCGCCACCCTCTTGCGTCACGGAGCTACTGCCAATCGCCCACACTCATGAGCCTCAGCTAAGTATTCTGGCGGCTCCCGTCAAACCATCCCTTCTCTTCACTAATGTAAGCAGGATTAAACGAGGAGCACCTATGAGCCCCTGCTAGCCAAGCTTTCAGTTAGTGTCCACCTCACAGCAGTCTAACCCCATAAGGCATAGCCTAGCATTAGCGAGTTTAAGAAAGTTCAGTTTTCCTCAAAGCATCGGAGGAACCTTACCTATTACCTGGAGCGACCCTCCGCTCCCGTGCCCCTCTCCTGAGTCCTCGTTGCACGTCCTTCCTCCAAAAAAAATTTTTTTGTTGAACCACCCCGGCGGCTCTCGTTCCACTCAAAGCATCGGAGGAACCTTACCTATTACCTGGAACGACCCTCCGCTCCCGTGCCACTCTCCTGTGTCCTCGTTGCACGTCCTCCCTCACAAACAGCTCCGGTGAACCACCCTGGCGGCTCTCGTTATCCAATCTCGCCCCCACCTTTTTTTTCCCCTTTTTTTTCTCCGCACTAGAAAACGTCCGTTCTCCTCTTGGCTCCGTTCCGTCGTGACACCCTACTCCAACTCCGTATTCGGAATCCCACGTCCCCCGCACGAGCTAGCTACTAACATTAGCCCAACCGGAAGTCCCTCCCCCTTTTCGCCTTGCGACATGGCCACTCCCCGTCCACCATCCTGCCAATAAGCTTCCCCGTTCCCCCAAAAAAAACCATTAGACCCCCATTTCAAAGTTGACACCACTTTTAGTCTTATTTAGTAGCACTTTCCAACATATTCCTCCTACCGTCCCCGGATAATATCAACCCCCCAATCCGTCCGTCGAATTTGTACCACCGCGCTTACTGTGACAAGGGCGCCCTCACATGGCCCGTCCCATGGTAGCTTGTTATGTGTCAATTTCGCCCCCACCTTTTTTTTCTCTCTCGCACTAAAAAACGTCCGTTCTCCTCTTGGCTTCGTTCCGTCGTGACACCCTACTCTAACTCCGTATTCGGAATCCCCCGACCCACACCCGAGCTAGCTACTAACATTAGCCCCACCGGAAGTCCCTCCCCCTCTTCTTTCTTCTTCCTTTTGCTTCTCCCTTCTTTCCCCCTTGCGACATGGCCACTCCCCGTCAACAATCCTGCCAATAAACTTCCCAGGTCCCCCAAAAAAAACCATTAGACTTCCATTTTAGAGTTGACACCACTTTTATTCGTATTTAGTAGCACTTTCCAACATATTCCTTCCAACCGGCCCAGGATAATATCCCCCCCCAATCCGTCCGTCGAATTCGTACCACCGCGCTCACTTCCCCCCACCCACTCTCACCCAGTCTTCTCTTTCAAGTATTTCCCGCTACCGTTGCTATTAAATTGAGTCCTAATGGATATTCAGTTTTCAACCTCTTGACCCATCTCATCTCCGCGTTCCACCTATCCCTGTGTGTCCAACCCGCACAGCTCTCCAGAACCCTTATTCTCAAATTATGCAACCCGTGCAGACGGAAATGGCTTACCACCCGAGTGTCCCCCTTCTGGTTGTGCGCGATGTTATAACGGTGGGAATGCCCTCTGCTCCTGACATCATTCCGAGTCTGCCCCACATACATAACCCCACACAACCTACAGCTCATGCAGTAGACAGCGTTCCGCGTCGACAAGGCCTTCCCCGCCTGTGTGAAAAAATGTTCCTTCTTCTGAGAGTCCGTTACCACTCCTGTTATTCTCCTGGCCCCCCGAGAGGACCTAGTTTTTAGTTTCGCGTTAACCAACAAATCTTTTAAATTAGGATTCCTTTTGAAGGCCGAAACCACCTTACGCCTCGCCCTTAGGTCCGCCAGCGGTGACGCTTCCAAATTCTGTTTTATTTTTCTGTGAACATTGACCGTGTAAGAGTTGTAAGTCGAAATTAGAGGGAGTATCAATTTCTTACCCCCCTGAGTGTCCCCTCCCCTCCCTTCTCTCCTTGTTCGCAATTTGATCGTGCGAAGGAATGTCCGAGAATAACCCCGTTGTCGCAATGCTCTGAACAAAACTTCAGTCGCTTCCTCCCTATCTTTTGTGCGAGTGCAAATTCTCCCGAACCTCAGGAGTTGTGAGTAAACCAACCCTCCAAACGTGTGTCTAGGATGAAAACTCTTTTTGTGTAATAGCGCATGAGTATCCGTGGACTTAAAAAATACCCGGACATCCAATACCCCTGTTATAATAAATTCCGGCCCCTTATACGTGGTTGTGTCCAGAAAATTAATCTCTCTCTCGCTAATCTGTGCTTTCAAATTAATTGAAGGGTGATGGTCATTTAAGGTTCTAAGAAACACGTCAAATTCCTCCCTGGACTCTCCCCAAATACCCCAAATGTCATCTAAGAACCTCAGGTAAGCTATAGGTTTCTTTGCGCACTGTGTCAAGGCGTTCTCCTCCCATTCAGCCATATAGATATTAGCATATGCTGGCGAGAAACGTTTCCCCATCGCCGTCCCTTTGACCTGCAAAAACCACTCCTTGCCAAATTGAAAATCATTCCTAGTCAGGTTAATCTCCAACAATGTCAAGACGTGTTCATCCGGGCGGCCCAAAATCGGATTTCGTGCCAAAGCCTTGCGCACCGCCTCCAACCCCTTAGCCGTTTCAATATTAGTATACAAGTTTTCAACGTCCATGGAAAACAACCAACAAGTCCGTGGCAACGTTAAGGCCCGTACTTTTGACACAAAATCATTAGTATCTTTAATGTAGCTTGAATGTACAGTTGACAAGGGATTCAAGTAATAATCCACTAGCTCGGCCGAGCCGTAGGATTCGCTACTACAGTCTGATACGATGGGACGTCCTGGCGGCATAACGTTGGGCCAAGGCCACGAAGCCGGGACCTTGTGAATCTTGGGTAATAGATAAAAATACCTCGGACGTGGCGGGGACGTTCCCTTCAAATACAATAATTGTTTCTTAGTAATGTGGCGCTCCTGCCGCATTTGGTCCAATGTCCTGTGGACTAACTTTTCTGTCTCTGGATAAATCGGCGTTCGAAGAGAACGGTAATACTCTACATTGTGAAGTTGTCGATGCGCCTCTCTCATGTACTTGTCGCGGTCCATAATGACCACCGCTGACCCCTTATCTGCTGGCTTAATAATCAAATCCTCAGCCCCCCTCAAGTCGTCCAAGGCTTTCCTCTCGCCCTCCGTCAAATTAGGCCTCTCCTTCGGGACCTCCACCTGGTGTAGGACCGTTCTATCTTCGTGTATTAAAGCCATTATCTCCACCGGTACTTCCTCATCTTTGGGTTCCCACGTCGAAGCTAACCGGAATGCGGGTGGTGCTGTCCTTGTCGAAGTTCCAAAATAAGAGTCCAGTTTCAGTCTTCTGTGATACTCGCGTACATGGGCCTTGGTGACCTTCCTCTGGTCCTTCATTATTGTGGCGGTGGGGACGAATGTAAGCCCCTTTCCCAGAAGGTCCCTATGATGTGACGTCAGACTAAAGGAGGTCGACAGGTTAACTACTGGACCAGTCAGGGTCACCTCTTCGGGTGGGAAGAGGCTTCCTGCCAAAAAAAATTCTTTTTCCACATATTCCATATCTCTACAGCCGTTCCCGGTGTCCAATGGACGTTGTCCGGACCTGTGGCAAACAGTCCCGACGGCAAACGCTGAATCGAATGCCCCGTTTCCTCTATTATTTCATTCAATTCCTTCAGGTTGGCTTGGACCTCCGGTGGAAGTGCCCGGGAATAATTAACTCTAGGAATGTATATTCTAGCATAAGGAAAAGTGGCCTTGGCTGCCCCCAACAATCTGGCTATCTCCTTGGATGCGAAAATCGGGATGACCCTCCCTCTATTGTTAATCCCAAAGGACAAAATGACCCCCAGCACATTGGGAGAGGTCGCAGTTCTGTTCCTGAGAAGGTGGATCCCATGACTGATCTTGGCTCCCGGGTAACAGTCCACTTGCACTCCGAGATCTTCGATTACCGGCAAGTTGGCCAAGTTGGAATCGCCTATAATTAACCATTTTCGTCGGGGACGCAACATCCAATTCGCCCTTTTATCCCCCCCATGGTCATGTCTATTGTACAGTGATTGTGGTTCGGTTTGCGTGTCCTGTGCCTGGAAGAATGTTGTTCCCAGCACTTCCGGTTGTGTTGTGCCCCCTCTCCTCACCGGCGCCTCGACTGCGCCAGGGCCCCGGTCCTGGGACCCCCACCATATTCCTTCCGCGATCCCTATCAGAGTCTCTGTCGTTGGTTCTTCCGTGGCTGCCGGACTTCCCCCTTGAGTCAGTGACTGTGAGTCCTCCATCTGCTGGTCCCGGTAAGGCGTTTGGGGCGCTCCTAAACCTCGGTAAGCCGTTCGGGGCGCTCCCAATTCTCCTGTGCGTTGAGCACCACCCTGTCCCCCCGAACGGCGGATGAGCCCCTTACTCTCCTTTCTCCTTTCCCTAGACCTCCCCCCCTCCCCTGGTTGAGTGAGGGAACACGGTTCCCCCGGGGCGCTGGACCTCCCCGGCGTCTTCTTCCTGGGCCTCCTTACCCTTACACGCCTCCTCCCCGATAACACCGGGAAAGGTCCTGTCAACCCCAGGGATTCCAGCACTGTTATTGTTGCTGCTGCCACTTGCGGGTTGACCACACGGTATTTCCTGCGGACCCACCGCTGGGCCACTTGCCACGCTCTTGCCCCATCCACCGAAGGAAGGGAGCCTATTTTCCTCCTCAGGGACTGTTCCTCCTGTTCATAGTGGTCTTGCAAAATCCGAGAAGCGGACTCCCCCCAGGTACGTGCAATGTCTGCCAAACGCTTGGTTGTGGCTGGCCTGGGTTGCCTGGGGGTCACCGCCTTCCCCAGTCGGTCCTGTAGACTCCTCAGGTGTGGAGTCGTAGTACCACTCTGTTCCCCTCGATTCCCTGTGTTCCACTGAACTCTGTAGAGGCCAAAGATGGCCCTGACCAGGCTCCCAAACTCGTCCCTCTGCGTCATTTATATCCTAACCAATAAAAAGACAAGAAAACACGAGAATTAGAGAACCACAACCGAGAGAGACCCACAGGGAAAGGTAATGGGAAACGAGACCATCTCTACCCCGATCCCCGTGGTGGTCCCCTCCCACTCCGACCCTTGACAGAAGGGGAGGAGGGACGGGAGGGAGAAGCTATTTTAACAAGAAAGCAAGTAAGAGAGAGAGAGAGAGAGAGAGAGAGAGAGAGAGAGAGAGAGAGAGAGAGAGAGAGAGAGAGAGAGAGAGAGAGCGAGAGAGAGAGAGAGAGAGAGAGAGAGAGAGCTTCACGGATAGGTAATGGGAAACGGGACTGCATCTCGACCAAAACCCCCCGGTCTTCTGACCCGACCCGTGGAGAGGGTGAAGAGTTCCACGGATAGGTAATGGGAGACGGGACTGCATCTCGACCAAAACCCCCGGTTTTCTGACCCGACCCGTGGAGCAGGTGAAAAAGATGTTAATCAGAAAAAGGGAAAATTAGAACAGTATGCGACCCGATAATTTGGCTTAAGGTCCTACCGGGATGTCCGAAGGGCACTGGCTGGTTAGGTCTTTTGAGTTTGTCTCGTTACACCTTCCCCTTAGGGTCCGCCGACCCCGTCGGTTTAAATAGAAGGCAACGGATGGCACGGGCCAACGCATGTCTCCGCAGTAAACCCCGCCGTACCAGGCCCCATAAAATCCGGATTGTGTACGAAGGACGGCGAAGTGAGAATGCACCTCAGCCAGAACCTCCCCCGAGTAGCTGAGGCGCTACCCAGGTCTTCGGCCAGCAAGATGGGAAAAAAGAGAGAGAAAAAAAAGAGAGAGAGAAAAAAAAGAGAGAGAGAAAAAAAAGGGGGGGGGGGGGTTTGAAAAGCGAGATAAAAAAACCCCGAGAAAGCCCCAACCTAGAATACCCACCTTGGACTCCCTTATGTCCATTCCCCTTGCATTATACTCCACTTTATAATTAGGCTTACATTCAACTCACCGTTTTTCCTTTCGAGATTAAGGTTAGGGTTAAGGTCAGGGTCCGGGTTAGGGCTAGGGCCAGGGTTAGGGCCAGGGTCAGGGGTCAAGGGTCAGAGCTGGGGTCAGGGTTAGGGTTAGGGTCAGGGCCAGGGTTTCGGGTTAGGCCTTTTGAGTTTGTCTCGATACACCTTCCCCTTAGGGTCCTTTTTTCTCATTATGCCTATACCCTTTGCCTTAATCTTGTTGTAATATTATGTCTCTATATTCAATTAACTGTTAACCTCAGAGAACCAGGTTAAGGTTAGGGTCAGGGCTAGGGGTCAAGGTTAAGTTTAGGGTTAAGTTTAGGGTCAGGGGTCAGGGCTAGGTTAGGGTTAGGGTTAGTTGGTAGTCATTGTAGTTGGTAGGTTGGACGTCAAAATTTTGTAGACACCTCATCAGTAATGGACCTTGGGGTCACAGAGTGTTTCGGCCATTACCACCAGACACCCTCGCCCAAGGGAGGCCCCGCCGAGGTCGATCAAGCCCCGGAGTGTGTCTACCTCGTCAATCGAAACTTCCGTTATCTGTCCCGTCCACTGTCTAGCTTTAACGCCGACAGAGTAGATCAATTGGTCAGTCTGTTGGACATGTTGAAAAAATTCTTTTACTAGTTTTAGAACTGTTTAGTTTATTTTGGTCAGTCTGTTGGATGTGCTGAACCTTTAGCTCTTAGTTTAAAAACTTTTGGTTTCTTTAGGCTTCAGTTTGTCGTTTAACATTTAATATTGGGGCATACATGGCCTGGTTGAGAATATCAAGCAATCACCTGTGTTTGCAAAATGGAACCAATACAAGATGGATGCACCCCATCTTCCCAGCGCCACCCTCTTGCGTCACGGAGCTACTGCCAATCGCCCACACTCATGAGCCTCAGCTAAGTATTCTGGCGGCTCCCGTCAAACCATCCCTTCTCTTCACTAATGTAAGCAGGATTAAACGAGGAGCACCTATGAGCCCCTGCTAGCCAAGCTTTCAGTTAGTGTCCACCTCACAGCAGTCTAACCCCATAAGGCATAGCCTAGCATTAGCGAGTTTAAGAAAGTTCAGTTTTCCTCAAAGCATCGGAGGAACCTTACCTATTACCTGGAGCGACCCTCCGCTCCCGTGCCCCTCTCCTGAGTCCTCGTTGCACGTCCTTCCTCCAAAAAAAATTTTTTTGTTGAACCACCCCGGCGGCTCTCGTTCCACTCAAAGCATCGGAGGAACCTTACCTATTACCTGGAACGACCCTCCGCTCCCGTGCCACTCTCCTGTGTCCTCGTTGCACGTCCTCCCTCACAAACAGCTCCGGTGAACCACCCTGGCGGCTCTCGTTATCCAATCTCGCCCCCACCTTTTTTTTCCCCTTTTTTTTCTCCGCACTAGAAAACGTCCGTTCTCCTCTTGGCTCCGTTCCGTCGTGACACCCTACTCCAACTCCGTATTCGGAATCCCACGTCCCCCGCACGAGCTAGCTACTAACATTAGCCCAACCGGAAGTCCCTCCCCCTTTTCGCCTTGCGACATGGCCACTCCCCGTCCACCATCCTGCCAATAAGCTTCCCCGTTCCCCCAAAAAAAACCATTAGACCCCCATTTCAAAGTTGACACCACTTTTAGTCTTATTTAGTAGCACTTTCCAACATATTCCTCCTACCGTCCCCGGATAATATCAACCCCCCAATCCGTCCGTCGAATTTGTACCACCGCGCTTACTGTGACAAGGGCGCCCTCACATGGCCCGTCCCATGGTAGCTTGTTATGTGTCAATTTCGCCCCCACCTTTTTTTTCTCTCTCGCACTAAAAAACGTCCGTTCTCCTCTTGGCTTCGTTCCGTCGTGACACCCTACTCTAACTCCGTATTCGGAATCCCCCGACCCACACCCGAGCTAGCTACTAACATTAGCCCCACCGGAAGTCCCTCCCCCTCTTCTTTCTTCTTCCTTTTGCTTCTCCCTTCTTTCCCCCTTGCGACATGGCCACTCCCCGTCAACAATCCTGCCAATAAACTTCCCAGGTCCCCCAAAAAAAACCATTAGACTTCCATTTTAGAGTTGACACCACTTTTATTCGTATTTAGTAGCACTTTCCAACATATTCCTTCCAACCGGCCCAGGATAATATCCCCCCCCAATCCGTCCGTCGAATTCGTACCACCGCGCTCACTTCCCCCCACCCACTCTCACCCAGTCTTCTCTTTCAAGTATTTCCCGCTACCGTTGCTATTAAATTGAGTCCTAATGGATATTCAGTTTTCAACCTCTTGACCCATCTCATCTCCGCGTTCCACCTATCCCTGTGTGTCCAACCCGCACAGCTCTCCAGAACCCTTATTCTCAAATTATGCAACCCGTGCAGACGGAAATGGCTTACCACCCGAGTGTCCCCCTTCTGGTTGTGCGCGATGTTATAACGGTGGGAATGCCCTCTGCTCCTGACATCATTCCGAGTCTGCCCCACATACATAACCCCACACAACCTACAGCTCATGCAGTAGACAGCGTTCCGCGTCGACAAGGCCTTCCCCGCCTGTGTGAAAAAATGTTCCTTCTTCTGAGAGTCCGTTACCACTCCTGTTATTCTCCTGGCCCCCCGAGAGGACCTAGTTTTTAGTTTCGCGTTAACCAACAAATCTTTTAAATTAGGATTCCTTTTGAAGGCCGAAACCACCTTACGCCTCGCCCTTAGGTCCGCCAGCGGTGACGCTTCCAAATTCTGTTTTATTTTTCTGTGAACATTGACCGTGTAAGAGTTGTAAGTCGAAATTAGAGGGAGTATCAATTTCTTACCCCCCTGAGTGTCCCCTCCCCTCCCTTCTCTCCTTGTTCGCAATTTGATCGTGCGAAGGAATGTCCGAGAATAACCCCGTTGTCGCAATGCTCTGAACAAAACTTCAGTCGCTTCCTCCCTATCTTTTGTGCGAGTGCAAATTCTCCCGAACCTCAGGAGTTGTGAGTAAACCAACCCTCCAAACGTGTGTCTAGGATGAAAACTCTTTTTGTGTAATAGCGCATGAGTATCCGTGGACTTAAAAAATACCCGGACATCCAATACCCCTGTTATAATAAATTCCGGCCCCTTATACGTGGTTGTGTCCAGAAAATTAATCTCTCTCTCGCTAATCTGTGCTTTCAAATTAATTGAAGGGTTAGGGTTAGGGTTAGGGTTAGGGTTAGGGTTAGGGTTAGGGGTTAGGGTTAGGGTTAGGGTTAGGGTTAGGGTTAGGGTTAGGGTTAGGGTTAGGGTTAGGGTTAGGGTTAGGCTTAGGGTTAGGGTTAGGGGTTAGGTCTTTTGAGTTTGTCTCGTTACACCTTCCCCTTAGGGTCCGCCGACCCCGTCGGTTAGATAGAAGGCAACGGATGGCACGGGCCTACGCATGTTTCCGCAGTAAGCCCCGCCGTACCAGGTCACATAAAATCCGGATTGTGTACGAAGGACGGCGAAGTGAGACTGCACCTCAGCCAGAACCTCCCCCGAGTAGCTGAGGCGCTACCCAGGTCTTCGGCCAGCAAGATGGGAAAAAAAGCTTGTGAAAAATGAGATAAAACAGTGGGAGAACCACCTCGGATTACATTATGCCCATTCCCTGTGCCTTAATCTTGATTTAATATTTTGTTCCTATATTCAATTAACCGTTATCCTCAGAAATTAAGGTTAGGGTTAGGGTCAGGGCTAAGGGTCAGGGTTAAGTTTAGGGTTAAGTTTAGGGTCAGGGGTCAGGGCCCGGGGTCAGGGTTAAGTTTAGGGTAAGTCTAGGGTTAGGGGTCAGGGCTAGTTTTCGGGTTAGGTTTAGGGTTAGGGTTAGGGTTAGGGTTAGGGTTAGGGTTAGGGTTAGGGTTAGGGTTAGGGTTAGGGTTAGGGTTAGGGTTAGGTTTCTGAGGTTATCTCGCTACACATTCCCCAAAGGATCCGCCGATCCAGTTGGTTAGATAGAAGGCAGCGGAGGGCACAGGCCGACGCATGTCTCCGTCAGTAAACCTCACCGTATCAAGGTCGCATTAATGTTGGAGTGGGTACGAAGGCCGGCGAAGTGAAAGTGCACCTCAACCAGAACCTCCCCCGAGTAGCTGAGGCGCTACCCAGGTCTTCGGCCTGCAAGATGGGAAAAACAGTGAAAAGCGACAGAAAAGTACAGACCTACAAGACTACCCTTGCCTTAAATACCAGACCACCCTTGTCTTAAATTGTGTCTAATTCAAAATTGTGGTTGAACTAATAAAAATGTTTTACATCTATTTTTTTAAAAAAATCAACTGTTTTGTTTAGAAAGGGTCCCATTAAGTCATCATTGTTGTGGGTAATTTGAACGTCAAAATTTTGTAGACACCTCATCAGTAGTGGACCTTGGGGTCACAGAGTGTTTCGGCCATTACCACAAGACACCCTCGCCCAAGGGAGGCCCCGCCGGGGTGGATCAAGCCCCGAAGTGTGTCTACCTCGTCAATTGAAATTTCAGTTATCTGTCCAGTCAACTGTCTAGCTTTAACGCCGACAGAGTAGATCAATTGGTCCGTCTGTTGGATATATTGAAAGTTTAGCTATTAGTTTTATAACTTTTGGTTTATTTTTGTTTCCGTTTGTCTTTATCATTTAATTTTTAGGCATTTATTGCATAGTTGGGATTGCTAACCTTTCTTTGATAATGGAACAAATACAAAATGGATGCATATTACCTTGTGGGGGGGATCCCTTGCCAGCGCCACTCTCTCAAGTCACGGAGCCACTACCAATCGCCCACTCCCATGAGCCTCAGCTAAGTATCATGGCGGCTCTCGTCAAACCATCACATGTCAAAAAATTGATAAGAGCCGAATAAAGTCCGATTGAAAACATTAGTATTGTTGAAATGTATTTGTCGGGCTCCTTTATCCATCATTTTAATCCATAACGATGATAAATTTCCCAATTTTAAATCGCATTACGCGGACCGTCACTGAAATAAGTAAGAGCGAACCAAAACTACCCATGAGCCCCTGCTAGCTAGCCTATTATTTTATCGTTTACCACGTTGTTAAAATTCCAACTCGCAGAGCGCCCAGCTCACTCCCCTTCAACCCCACGCCACCGTCCAAGCGCGCCGCCTGCTCACCTTAAACCGTGAATCAAATCTCGAACGTCAATTACAACGTATTTCCGGAATGAACTCTTGTTAGCCGTGCAGCCGTTAACATAGCATTAGCAAAAAGGAAGTACCCACAAGCCCAGTGCTGTGTCATGGCAATTCCGGCAAACATTAACACTCTCAAAGTTACCCAAATAAACCGCTAAGACTCGAGTAAACTTCGATTCAATGCCTTGGTACTTCCCAAATGTGTCGCCCGGCTTCATTTATTCGTGAATTTGATCCCTAACTTTCAAAGTTTTGCATATATGGAATGGAATCCTTTTACCCGTATTGTAGCTAATCGGAGCATTAGCCAACCGGAAGTACCCATAAGCCCCCGCGGCGCGTCATAGAGGCTCCCTGTAAACAATAACATTAATAAAATCGCCCCACAAAATGATGATAATCGAATAAAAATCGATTTGAATAGTTTAATCGTGCTAACCCGGTCAATTCTGTCCGTCAACTCCTCCCCAACAACAATAACACTGCAATAGCTAGAAAATAAAGAGAGAGAGAGAGAGAGCAAGAGCAAGAAGAAAAGAGAGCACAAGATGAAGAAAGAGAGCACACGAGAGAGAGCAAGAGGGCCAAAAAGGGTGAGAGGGAGAAGGAGAGCGCAAGAGGGAGAAAGAGAGCACATGAGGGAGAAAGAAAGCGCCAGAGAGAGAGAGAGAAAGAGAGAGAGAGAGAGAGAGAGAGAGAGCAAGAGGGCCAAAGAGAGGGAGAAAGAGAACGCAAGAGGGAGAACGAGAGTGCAAGAGTGTGAGAGAGCGAGAGAGAGAGAGAGAGAGAGAGAGAGAGGGTTACGGTTAGGGTTAGGATAAGGTTTAGGGTTAGTTAGAGAGAGTGAGCGAGAGAGAGAGAGAGAGAGAGAGGGTTAGGGTTAGGATAAAGGTTACGGTTAGGGTTAGAGAGAGAGAGACACACCGAAAAAAAAGAGAGAGAGCAAGAGGGCCCAAGAGAGCAAGAAGGAGAAAGAGAGCGCCAGAGGGAGAAAGAGTGTGTGTGAGAGAGAGAGAGAGAGAGAGAGAGAGAGAGAGAGCGCGCGAGCGAGAGAAAGAGAGAGAGCGCGGGAGAGCGAGCGAGGGAGAGAGACCACGGATAGGTAATGGGAAATGGGACTGCATCTCAACCAAAACCCCGAGTTTTCTGACCCGACACATGGTCTTATACCTCTCCCCCCCTAGGACAGAAAAGGGGAGGAGAGATGAGGGTGAGAGAGAACAAAATAGGAAAAGTATGCGACCCGATAATTTGGCTTAAGGTAATACTGGGATGTCCGAGGCTCGGGCGGGTTAGGTTTCTGAGGTTATCTCGCTACACATTCCCCAAAGGATCCGCCGATCCAGTTGGTTAGATAGAAGGCAGCGGAGGGCACAGGCCGACGCATGTCTCCGTCAGTAAACCTCACCGTATCAAGGTCGCATTAATGTTGGAGTGGGTACGAAGGCCGGCGAAGTGAAAGTGCACCTCAACCAGAACCTCCCCCGAGTAGCTGAGGCGCTACCCAGGTCTTCGGCCTGCAAGATGGGAAAAACAGTGAAAAGCGACAGAAAAGTACAGACCTACAAGACTACCCTTGCCTTAAATACCAGACCACCCTTGTCTTAAATTGTGTCTAATTCAAAATTGTGGTTGAACTAATAAAAATGTTTTACATCTATTTTTTTAAAAAAATCAACTGTTTTGTTTAGAAAGGGTCCCATTAAGTCATCATTGTTGTGGGTAATTTGAACGTCAAAATTTTGTAGACACCTCATCAGTAGTGGACCTTGGGGTCACAGAGTGTTTCGGCCATTACCACAAGACACCCTCGCCCAAGGGAGGCCCCGCCGGGGTGGATCAAGCCCCGAAGTGTGTCTACCTCGTCAATTGAAATTTCAGTTATCTGTCCAGTCAACTGTCTAGCTTTAACGCCGACAGAGTAGATCAATTGGTCCGTCTGTTGGATATATTGAAAGTTTAGCTATTAGTTTTATAACTTTTGGTTTATTTTTGTTTCCGTTTGTCTTTATCATTTAATTTTTAGGCATTTATTGCATAGTTGGGATTGCTAACCTTTCTTTGATAATGGAACAAATACAAAATGGATGCATATTACCTTGTGGGGGGGATCCCTTGCCAGCGCCACTCTCTCAAGTCACGGAGCCACTACCAATCGCCCACTCCCATGAGCCTCAGCTAAGTATCATGGCGGCTCTCGTCAAACCATCACATGTCAAAAAATTGATAAGAGCCGAATAAAGTCCGATTGAAAACATTAGTATTGTTGAAATGTATTTGTCGGGCTCCTTTATCCATCATTTTAATCCATAACGATGATAAATTTCCCAATTTTAAATCGCATTACGCGGACCGTCACTGAAATAAGTAAGAGCGAACCAAAACTACCCATGAGCCCCTGCTAGCTAGCCTATTATTTTATCGTTTACCACGTTGTTAAAATTCCAACTCGCAGAGCGCCCAGCTCACTCCCCTTCAACCCCACGCCACCGTCCAAGCGCGCCGCCTGCTCACCTTAAACCGTGAATCAAATCTCGAACGTCAATTACAACGTATTTCCGGAATGAACTCTTGTTAGCCGTGCAGCCGTTAACATAGCATTAGGGTTAGGGTTAGGGTTAGGGTTAGGGTTAGGGTTAGGGTTAGGGTTAGGGTTAGGGTTAGGGTTAGGGTTAGGGTTAGGTTTGTGGTAAGAGACTCCCCTCCTTGAGGGAGGGAAGGTAGGTGCACGGTCCATCCATCCAGGACCCCAATCAGCCCCCAGCTCACGGTTCTGACGGGCAACGCGGCGGCGCCGGCCATAATGGACCGTCGTCCAACCCTGATCCATGGCTGTGGATTCAGAATTTGCCTTTGTTATATATTTAATAAAGTTGTTTTTTAATATATTTAATAAAGTTGTTTTTAATAAATTCAAAAAAGTTGTTTTTAATAAAGTGTCAAATTTGATTTAGTTTGGCCAATATGCAATGTGTGCCCTGACAACGTTTCAGCTATTGTAAGCCTTCATCAGGTCTGGCACACATGAAATAAAAGAAAATAACATATATTTTTTTGTTTTATGAGGTGCAACAATGTGTCTTGCTTGCAGTCCAATTTCGCACTAAAGACTTTTTTCTTTGCGGATTCTTTTTATATCCTCAGCTTGGTTGAAGTTTTAAATCGTTTTTGTTTTCTAAATCTTTTTTGTTTTTCGAAATTTCGTTTTAGAAATGTTACATTGTTTAAGTTTAAATTTGCGTCTTCCAATTTATTTTCATATTTAAACTAGCCATCACATTAGGTTTAAACAAAATATTTAATTCTGGGCAATTTGAGTCAATTTGTTACTGGTATTGTATGAAACATGTTAACATACTAATTTTGTTTTTTTGTTTTTAAGGTGTTATATTTTTCTTGTTTTTTGTTTTTTCAAGTGGGCGTGGTCCAGGATCCAAAATTGAGGTTCCAACTGCAGGTAAGTGGTGCACAGGTAGGTGGATGATATATGTATATTGGGGTTTTGCAAATTTACAATTATGTGAATGAGAATGTTTGGTGACCTTTGTTTAATTCCTTTTTTATTTTGTTATTGATTCATTTTTTATTCATTTTTTATTCTTTTTTCACTCAGTTTTTTAGGTGGGCGTGGTCCGGGGACCAGACGCATGGTTCCAATTGGAGGTAAGTGTCCAGGTAGGTATCAGATATATGGGTTCGAATTAACTAATACTCATTTGTCCTAATTGTGTAAATTGTGCTACTGTATGGAAGGTCTGTTCCTGGTGGGACGTAAATAGGGACTGGGATTGGGGAAAGGGTTAGGGTTAGGGTTGGGGGCAGGGTTAGGGTTGGGGGCAGGGTCAGGGGTGGGGTCAGGGGACAAAGCCCGATCCCCATGTGCAGACACCCCTCTTGGGCGGTCCTGGTTGGGAGGGAAGCGGCTGGGCTTACTGGCCACCACCGTGATCTTCCTCTGTGGGCGTGGGGACAGCGTTAATTTTTGGCTCTGAATCTCAACCTCCCCCCCTGGCTCCGGAACCTGGGGCCCCTTATCGGCGACAGGTGTGAGAGGGTTAGGGTTAGGGTTAGGGTTAGGGTTAGGGTTAGGTCTTTTGAGTTTGTCTCGTTACACCTTCCCCTTAGGGTCCGCCGACCCCGTCGGTTAGATAGAAGGCAACGGATGGCACGGGCCTACGCATGTTTCCGCAGTAAACCCCGCCGTACCAGGTCACATAAATTCCGGATTGTGTACGAAGGACGGCGAAGTGAGACTGCACCTCAGCCAGAACCTCCCCCGAGTAGCTGAGGCGCTACCCAGGTCTTCGGCCAGCAAGATGGGAAATTAGTGGAAAGCGGGAGAAAAAAAACATCAAGCTAAAGTCCTACCCTTGGATTATATTATGCCTATTCACTTTGAATTATTTTTGAATTGTTTTTGACTTAATATCCTGTTTTTATAGTCCATCAGCTGGTTGCTCTAGAAAGTCATGAAGTCATCATTGTTGTAGGTAATTTGAACGTCAAAATTTTGTAGACACCTCATCAGTAGTGGACCTTGGGGTCACAGAGTGTTTCGGCCATTATCACAAGACACCCTCGCCCAAGGGAGGCCCCGCCGGGGTCGATCAAGCCCCGGAGTGTGTCTACCTCGTCAATTCAAATGTCATTCATCTGTCCAGTCAACTGTCTAGCTTTAACGCTGACAGAGTAGATCAATTGGTCAATCTGTTAGATATATTGAGAATTTAGCTATTAGTTTTATAACTTTTGGTTTATTTCGTGTGCATTTTGTCTTTATTATTTAATTTTTGGGCACATATTGCATAGCATTTGAGATTGTCAAGTACTCACCTGTCTTCGCTAATGGAACAAATAAAAACTGGTTGCAAATTACCTTGTGTCGAATTCCTTCCCATTCTCTCTTTCTTCTCTTTTTACTTGCGCCACTCTCTGGCGTCCCGGAGCCACCACTGATCGCCCACTCCCATGAGCCTCAGCTAAGTGTCATGGCAGGCTCTCGCCAAACCATCACCTCTCCGTATTGTAGCTAATCTGAGCATTAGCCAACCGGAAGTACCCATAAGCCCCCGCGGCGCGTCATAGGTTGCCTGTAAACAATACCGTTACTAAAATCGCCCCACAAAATGATGATACTCGAATAAAATTCGATTTGTATAGTTTAATCTTGCTAACCCGGTCATTTTTGTCCGTCAACTTCTCCCCAACAATAATCGTGCTGTATATTGATTGAAACGAGATAGGCATTAACAACGGCAGCAATCCGGAAGTACGTAAGATTCCGCCCAGTGTCATGGCAACCATCTGTCAACAATCGCATTTATCTTAATATCCTCCCCCACAAAGTGATCAGAATCCCACAAAGTGTCCCTAAACACCTTAGTAATCTTTATTAGTGTTTTCCCTATTTATTTATCTCCACATTTAAAGGATAATATTCACAAAATAGTAATTCTGTCTAAAAAAAGCCTTGTTTGTGCGACCGCTGTCAAATGTGTCAATGGCGCCCCCTTGTGCAGTCCCGTCATTATTGTTTTGACCAAAAAAAACTTTTTGATTAAAATCAGGCTTAGAACAAGGTTAAGCTCTGGTCTTGGAATTTGGTTCAATTTAGGATTTAGTTTTAGAATTGGTTAAGTTTAGGATTTGGATAAGGGTTACGAGTTAGGGTTAGGGTTAGGGTTAGGGTTAGGGTTAGGGTTAGGGTTAGGGTTAGGGTTAGGGTTACGAGTTAGGGTTAGGGTTAGGGTTAGGGTTAGGGTTAGGGTTAGGGTTAGGGTTAGGGTTAGGGTTAGGGTTAGGTCTTTTGAGTTTGTCTCGTTACACCTTCCCCTTAGGGTCCGCCGACCCCGTCGGTTAGATAGAAGGCAACGGATGGCACGGGCCTACGCATGTTTCCGCAGTAAACCCCGCCGTACCAGGTCACATAAAATCCGGATTGTGTACGAAGGACGGCGAAGTGAGACTGCACCTCAGCCAGAACCTCCCCCGAGTAGCTGAGGCGCTACCCAGGTCTTCGGCCAGCAAGATGGGAAAAAAAGCTTGTGAAAAATGAGATAAAACAGTGGGAGAACCACCTCGGATTACCTTATGCCCATTCCCTGTGCCTTAATCTTGATTTAATATTTTGTTCCTATATTCAATTAACCGTTATCCTCAGAAATTAAGGTTAGGGTTAGGGTCAGGGCTAAGGGTCAGGGTTAAGTTTAGGGTTAAGTTTAGGGTCAGGGGTCAGGGCCCGGGGTCAGGGTTAAGTTTAGGGTAAGTTTAGGGTAAGTTTAGGGTTAGGGTTAGGGTTAGGGTTAGGGTTAGGGTTAGGGTTAGGGTTAGGGTTAGGGTTAGGGTTAGGGTTAGGTCTTTTGAGTTTGTCTCGTTACACCTTCCCCTTAGGGTCCGCCGACCCCGTCGGTTAAATAGAAGGCAACGGATGGCACGGGCCTACGCATGTCTCCGCAGCAAACCCCGCCGTACCAGGCCCCATAAAATCCGGATTGTGTACGAAGGACGGCGAAGTGAGAATGCACCTCAGCCAGAACCTCCCCCGAGTAGCTGAGGCGCTACCCAGGTCTTCGGCCAGCAAGATGGGAAATTAGTGGAAAGCGGGAGAAAAAAACATCAAGCTAAAGTCCTACCCTTGGCTTATATTATGCCTATTCACTTTGAATTATTTTTGAATTGTTTTTGACTTAATATCCTGTTTTTATAGTCCATCAGCCGGTTGCTCTAGAAAGTCATGAAGTCATCATTGTTGTAGGTAATTTGAACGTCAAAATTTTGTAGACACCTCATCAGTAGTGGACCTTGGGGTCACAGAGTGTTTCGGCCATTATCACAAGACACCCTCGCCCAAGGGAGGCCCCGCCGGGGTCGATCAAGCCCCGGAGTGTGTCTACTTCGTCAATTCAAATGTCATTCAGCTGTCCAGTCAACTGTCTAGCTTTAACGCTGACAGAGTAGACCAATTGGTCAATCTGTTAGATATATTGAGAATTTAACTATTAGTTTTATAACTTTTGGTTTATTTCGTGTGCATTTTGTCTTTATTATTTAATTTTTGGGCATATATTGCATAGCATTTGAGATTGTCAAGTACTCACCTGTCTTTGCTAATGGAACAAATAAACACTGGTTGCAACTTACCTTGTGTCGAATTCCTTCCCATTCTCTCGTTCTTCTCTTTTTACTTGCGCCACTCTCTGGCGTCCCGGAGCCACTACTGATCGCCCACTCCCATGAGCCTCAGCCAAGTGTCATGGCAGGCTCCCGTCCAACCATCACCCCTCCGTATTGTAGCTAATCTGAGCATTAGCCAACCGGAAGTACCCATAAGCCCCCGCGGCGCGTCATAGGTTGCCTGTAAACCATACCGTTACTAAAATCGCCCCACCAAATGATGATACTCGAATAAAGTTCGATTTGTATAGTTTAATCTTGCTAACCCGGTCATTCCTGTCCGTCAACTTCTCTCCAACAATAACCGTGCTGTATATTGATTGAAACGAGATAGGCATTAACATAAAGTAGCTAAACAACGGCAGCAAACCGGAAGTACGTAAGATTCCGCCCAGTGTCATGGCAACCATCTGTCAACCATCGCATTTATCTTAATATCCTCCCCCACCAAGTGATCAGAATCCCACAAAGTGTCCATAAACACCTTAGTAAACTTTATTAGTGTTTTCCCCATTTATTTATCTCCACATTTAAAGGACAAAATTCACAAAACAGGAATTCTGTCTCAAAAAAAGCCTTGTTTGTGCGACCGCTGTCAAATGTGTCAATGGCGCCCCCTTGTGCAGTCCCGTCATTATTGTTTTGACCAAAAAAAACTTTTTGATTAAAATCAGGTTTAGAACAAGGTTAAGCTCTGGTCTTGGAATTTGGTTCAATTTAGGATTTAGTTTTAAAATTGGTTAAGTTTAGGATTTGGATAAGGGTTACGAGTTAGATTAGGAGTTTGGTTACGTGTCCGGATTTTGATGAGGTTAAATTTAGAAACTTAATTTTGGTTAAGCTTAGAATCTAGAATTAGTTAAGTTTAGGATTTCCAATGTTCGGCTTAGAACAAGGCTAAGATCTGGTCTTGGAATTTGGTTCAATTTAGGATTTAGGTTTGGAATTGGTTAAGTTTAGGATTTGGATAAGGGTTACGAGTTAGTTTAGGAGTTTGGTTAAGTGTCAGGATTTTGATGTTAAGGAAAAGGAAAGTCCACGGGTAGGCAATGTGACCGCATCTCGACCAAAACCCCAGGTTTTCTGACCCGACCCGTGGAGAGGGTGAAAAGTTCCCCTGATAGGTAATGGGAAATGGGACTGCATCTCGACCAAAACCCCAGGTCTTCTGACTCGACCCGTGGAGAGGGTGAAGAGTTCCACGGATAGGCAATGGGAGATGGGACTGCATCTCGACCAAAACCCCAGGTTGTCTGACCCGACACGTGGCGAGGGTGAAAAACGATGTTAATCAGGAAAAGGGAAAATTAGAACAGTATGCGACCCGATAATTTGGCTTAAGGTCCTACCGGGATGTCCGAAGGGCACTGGCTGGTTAGGTCTTTTGAGTTTGTCTCGTTACACCTTCCCCTTAGGGTCCGCCGACCCCGTCGGTTAAATAGAAGGCAACGGATGGCACGGGCCTACGCATGTCTCCGCAGCAAACCCCGCCGTACCAGGCCCCATAAAATCCGGATTGTGTACGAAGGACGGCGAAGTGAGAATGCACCTCAGCCAGAACCTCCCCCGAGTAGCTGAGGCGCTACCCAGGTCTTCGGCCAGCAAGATGGGAAATTAGTGGAAAGCGGGAGAAAAAAACATCAAGCTAAAGTCCTACCCTTGGCTTATATTATGCCTATTCACTTTGAATTATTTTTGAATTGTTTTTGACTTAATATCCTGTTTTTATAGTCCATCAGCCGGTTGCTCTAGAAAGTCATGAAGTCATCATTGTTGTAGGTAATTTGAACGTCAAAATTTTGTAGACACCTCATCAGTAGTGGACCTTGGGGTCACAGAGTGTTTCGGCCATTATCACAAGACACCCTCGCCCAAGGGAGGCCCCGCCGGGGTCGATCAAGCCCCGGAGTGTGTCTACTTCGTCAATTCAAATGTCATTCAGCTGTCCAGTCAACTGTCTAGCTTTAACGCTGACAGAGTAGACCAATTGGTCAATCTGTTAGATATATTGAGAATTTAACTATTAGTTTTATAACTTTTGGTTTATTTCGTGTGCATTTTGTCTTTATTATTTAATTTTTGGGCATATATTGCATAGCATTTGAGATTGTCAAGTACTCACCTGTCTTTGCTAATGGAACAAATAAACACTGGTTGCAACTTACCTTGTGTCGAATTCCTTCCCATTCTCTCGTTCTTCTCTTTTTACTTGCGCCACTCTCTGGCGTCCCGGAGCCACTACTGATCGCCCACTCCCATGAGCCTCAGCCAAGTGTCATGGCAGGCTCCCGTCCAACCATCACCCCTCCGTATTGTAGCTAATCTGAGCATTAGCCAACCGGAAGTACCCATAAGCCCCCGCGGCGCGTCATAGGTTGCCTGTAAACCATACCGTTACTAAAATCGCCCCACCAAATGATGATACTCGAATAAAGTTCGATTTGTATAGTTTAATCTTGCTAACCCGGTCATTCCTGTCCGTCAACTTCTCTCCAACAATAACCGTGCTGTATATTGATTGAAACGAGATAGGCATTAACATAAAGTAGCTAAACAACGGCAGCAAACCGGAAGTACGTAAGATTCCGCCCAGTGTCATGGCAACCATCTGTCAACCATCGCATTTATCTTAATATCCTCCCCCACCAAGTGATCAGAATCCCACAAAGTGTCCATAAACACCTTAGTAAACTTTATTAGTGTTTTCCCCATTTATTTATCTCCACATTTAAAGGACAAAATTCACAAAACAGGAATTCTGTCTCAAAAAAAGCCTTGTTTGTGCGACCGCTGTCAAATGTGTCAATGGCGCCCCCTTGTGCAGTCCCGTCATTATTGTTTTGACCAAAAAAAACTTTTTGATTAAAATCAGGTTTAGAACAAGGTTAAGCTCTGGTCTTGGAATTTGGTTCAATTTAGGATTTAGTTTTAAAATTGGTTAAGTTTAGGATTTGGATAAGGGTTACGAGTTAGATTAGGAGTTTGGTTACGTGTCCGGATTTTGATGAGGTTAAATTTAGAAACTTAATTTTGGTTAAGCTTAGAATCTAGAATTAGTTAAGTTTAGGATTTCCAATGTTCGGCTTAGAACAAGGCTAAGATCTGGTCTTGGAATTTGGTTCAATTTAGGATTTAGGTTTGGAATTGGTTAAGTTTAGGATTTGGATAAGGGTTACGAGTTAGTTTAGGAGTTTGGTTAAGTGTCAGGATTTTGATGTTAAGGAAAAGGAAAGTCCACGGGTAGGCAATGTGACCGCATCTCGACCAAAACCCCAGGTTTTCTGACCCGACCCGTGGAGAGGGTGAAAAGTTCCCCTGATAGGTAATGGGAAATGGGACTGCATCTCGACCAAAACCCCAGGTCTTCTGACTCGACCCGTGGAGAGGGTGAAGAGTTCCACGGATAGGCAATGGGAGATGGGACTGCATCTCGACCAAAACCCCAGGTTGTCTGACCCGACACGTGGCGAGGGTGAAAAACGATGTTAATCAGGAAAAGGGAAAATTAGAACAGTATGCGACCCGATAATTTGGCTTAAGGTCCTACCGGGATGTCCGAAGGGCACTGGCTGGTTAGGTCTTTTGAGTTTGTCTCGTTACACCTTCCCCTTAGGGTCCGCCGACCCCGTCGGTTAAATAGAAGGCAACGGATGGCACGGGCCTACGCATGTCTCCGCAGCAAACCCCGCCGTACCAGGCCCCATAAATTCCGGATTGTGTACGAAGGACGGCGAAGTGAGACTGCACCTCAGCCAGAACCTCCCCCGAGTAGCTGAGGCGCTACCCAGGTCTTCGGCCAGCAAGATGGGAAATTAGTGGAAAGCGGGAGAAAAAAAACATCAAGCTAAAGTCCTACCCTTGGATTATATTATGCCTATTCACTTTGAATTATTTTTGAATTGTTTTTGACTTAATATCCTGTTTTTATAGTCCATCAGCTGGTTGCTCTAGAAAGTCATGAAGTCATCATTGTTGTAGGTAATTTGAACGTCAAAATTTTGTAGACACCTCATCAGTAGTGGACCTTGGGGTCACAGAGTGTTTCGGCCATTATCACAAGACACCCTCGCCCAAGGGAGGCCCCGCCGGGGTCGATCAAGCCCCGGAGTGTGTCTACCTCGTCAATTCAAATGTCATTCATCTGTCCAGTCAACTGTCTAGCTTTAACGCTGACAGAGTAGATCAATTGGTCAATCTGTTAGATATATTGAGAATTTAGCTATTAGTTTTATAACTTTTGGTTTATTTCGTGTGCATTTTGTCTTTATCATTTAATTTTTGGGCACATATTGCATAGCATTTGAGATTGTCAAGTACTCACCTGTCTTCGCTAATGGAACAAATAAAAACTGGTTGCAAATTACCTTGTGTCGAATTCCTTCCCATTCTCTCTTTTTTTTTTTTTTTTTTTTTTTTTTTTTTTTTTTTTTTGGGTTAGGGTTAGGGTTAGGGTTAGGGTTAGGGTTAGGGTTAGGGTTAGGGTTAGGGTTAGGTCTTTTGAGTTTGTCTCGTTACACCTTCCCCTTAGGGTCCGCCGACCCCGTCGGTTTAAATAGAAGGCAACGGATGGCACGGGCCAGCGCATGTCTCCGCAGTAAACCCCGCCGTACCAGGCCCCATAAAATCCGGATGGTGTACGAAGGACGGCGAAGTGAGAGTGCACCTCAGCCAGAACCTCCCCCGAGTAGCTGAGGCGCTACCCAGGTCTTCGGCCAGCAAGATGGGAAATTAGTGGAAAGCGGGAGAAAAAAACATCAAGCTAAAGTCCTACCCTTGGATTATATTATGCCTATTCACTTTGAATTATTTTTTAATTGTTTTTGACTTAATATCCTGTTTTTATAGTCCATCAGCTGGTCGCTCTAGAAAGTCATGAAGTCATCATTGTTGTAGGTAATTTGAACGTCAAAATTTTGTAGACACCTCATCAGTAGTGGACCTTGGGGTCACAGAGTGTTTCGGCCATTATCACAAGACACCCTCGCCCAAGGGAGGCCCCGCCGGGGTCGATCAAGCCCCGGAGTGTGTCTACCTCGTCAATTCAAATGTCATTCAGCTGTCCAGTCAACTGTCTAGCTTTAACGCTGACAGAGTAGAACAATTGGTCAATCTGTTAGATATATTGAGAATGTAGCTATTAGGGTTAGGGTTAGGGTTAGGGTTAGGGTTAGGGTTAGGGTTAGGGTTAGGGTTAGGGTTAGGGTTAGGGTTAGGTCTTTTGAGTTTGTCTCGTTACACCTTCCCCTTAGGGTCCGCCGACCCCGTCGGTTTAAATAGAAGGCAACGGATGGCACGGGCCAGCGCATGTCTCCGCAGTAAACCCCGCCGTACCAGGCCCCATAAAATCCGGATGGTGTACGAAGGACGGCGAAGTGAGAGTGCACCTCAGCCAGAACCTCCCCCGAGTAGCTGAGGCGCTACCCAGGTCTTCGGCCAGCAAGATGGGAAATTAGTGGAAAGCGGGAGAAAAAAACATCAAGCTAAAGTCCTACCCTTGGATTATATTATGCCTATTCACTTTGAATTATTTTTTAATTGTTTTTGACTTAATATCCTGTTTTTATAGTCCATCAGCTGGTTGCTCTAGAAAGTCATGAAGTCATCATTGTTGTAGGTAATTTGAACGTCAAAATTTTGTAGACACCTCATCAGTAGTGGACCTTGGGGTCACAGAGTGTTTCGGCCATTATCACAAGACACCCTCGCCCAAGGGTTAGGGTTAGGGTTAGGGTTAGGGTTAGGGTTAGGGTTAGGGTTAGGTCTTTTGAGTTTGTCTCGTTACACCTTCCCCTTAGGGTCCGCCGACCCCGTCGGTTTAAATAGAAGGCAACGGATGGCACGGGCCAGCGCATGTCTCCGCAGTAAACCCCGCCGTACCAGGCCCCATAAAATCCGGATGGTGTACGAAGGACGGCGAAGTGAGAGTGCACCTCAGCCAGAACCTCCCCCGAGTAGCTGAGGCGCTACCCAGGTCTTCGGCCAGCAAGATGGGAAATTAGTGGAAAGCGGGAGAAAAAAACATCAAGCTAAAGTCCTACCCTTGGATTATATTATGCCTATTCACTTTGAATTATTTTTTAATTGTTTTTGACTTAATATCCTGTTTTTATAGTCCATCAGCTGGTTGCTCTAGAAAGTCATGAAGTCATCATTGTTGTAGGTAATTTGAACGTCAAAATTTTGTAGACACCTCATCAGTAGTGGACCTTGGGGTCACAGAGTGTTTCGGCCATTATCACAAGACACCCTCGCCCAAGGGAGGCCCCGCCGGGGTCGATCAAGCCCCGGAGTGTGTCTACCTCGTCAATTCAAATGTCATTCAGCTGTCCAGTCAACTGTCTAGCTTTAACGCTGACAGAGTAGAACAATTGGTCAATCTGTTAGATATATTGAGAATGTAGCTATTAGTTTTATAACTTTTGGTTTATTTCGTGTGCATTTTGTCTACATTATTTAATTTTTGGGCATATATTGCATAGCATTTGAGACTGTCAAGTACTCACCTGTCTTTGCTAATGGAACAAATAAAAACTGGTTGCAACCTACCTTGTGTCGAATTCCTTCCCATTCTCTCTTTCTTCTCTTTTTACTTGCGCCACTCTCTGGCGTCCCGGAGCCACTACTGATCGCCCACTCCCATGAGCCTCAGCCAAGTGTCATGGCAGGCTCCCGTCAAACCATCACCCCTCCGTATTGTAGCTAATCTGAGCATTAGCCAACCGGAAGTACCCATAAGCCCCCGCGGCGCGTCATAGGTTGCCTGTAAACCATACCGTTACTAAAACCGCCCCACCAAATGATGATACTCGAATAAAATTCGATTTGTATAGTTTAATCTTGCTAACCCGGTCATTCCTGTCCGTCAACTTCTCTCCAACAATAACCGTGCTGTATATTGATTGAAACGAGATAGGCATTAACATAAAGTAGCTAAACCACGGCAGCAAACCGGAAGTACGTAAGATTCCGCCCAGTGTCATGGCAACCATCTGTCAACCATCGCATTTATCTTAATATCCTCCCCCACCAAGTGATCAGAATCCCACAAAGTGTCCATAAACACCTTAGTAATCTTTATTAGTGTTTTCCCCATTTATTTATCTCCACATTTAAAGGACAAAATTCACAAAACAGGAATTCTGTCTAAAAAAAGCCTTGTTTGTGCGACCGCTGACAAATGTGTCAATGGCGCCCCCTTGTGCAGTCCCGTCATTATTGTTTTGACCAAAAAAAACTTTTTGATTAAAATCAGGCTTAGAACAAGGTTAAGCTCTGGTCTTGGAATTTGGTTCAATTTAGGATTTAGTTTTAAAATTGGTTAAGTTTAGGATTTGGATAAGGGTTACGAGTTAGTTTAGGAGTTTGGTTAAGTGTCCGGATTTTGATGAGGTTAAATTTAGAAACTTAATTTTGGTTAAGCTTAGAATCTAGAATTAGTTAAGTTTAGGATTTCCAATGTTCGGCTTAGAACAAGGCTAAGATCTGGTCTTGGAATTTGGTTCAATTTAGGATTTAGGTTTGGAATTGGTTAAGTTTAGGATTTGGATAAGGGTTACGAGTTAGGGTTAGGGTTAGGGTTAGGGTTAGGGTTAGGGTTAGGGTTACGAGTTAGGGTTAGGGTTAGGGTTAGGGTTAGGGTTAGGGTTAGGGTTAGGGTTAGGGTTAGGGTTAGGGTTAGGGTTAGGGTTAGGTCTTTTGAGTTTGTCTCGTTACACCTTCCCCTTAGGGTCCGCCGACCCCGTCGGTTAGATAGAAGGCAACGGATGGCACGGGCCTACGCATGTTTCCGCAGTAAACCCCGCCGTACCAGGTCACATAAAATCCGGATTGTGTACGAAGGACGGCGAAGTGAGACTGCACCTCAGCCAGAACCTCCCCCGAGTAGCTGAGGCGCTACCCAGGTCTTCGGCCAGCAAGATGGGAAAAAAAGCTTGTGAAAAATGAGATAAAACAGTGGGAGAACCACCTCGGATTACCTTATGCCCATTCCCTGTGCCTTAATCTTGATTTAATATTTTGTTCCTATATTCAATTAACCGTTATCCTCAGAAATTAAGGTTAGGGTTAGGGTCAGGGCTAAGGGTCAGGGTTAAGTTTAGGGTTAAGTTTAGGGTCAGGGGTCAGGGCCCGGGGTCAGGGTTAAGTTTAGGGTAAGTTTAGGGTAAGTTTAGGGTTAGGGTTAGGGTTAGGGTTAGGGTTAGGGTTAGGGTTAGGGTTAGGGTTAGGGTTAGGGTTAGGGTTAGGTCTTTTGAGTTTGTCTCGTTACACCTTCCCCTTAGGGTCCGCCGACCCCGTCGGTTAAATAGAAGGCAACGGATGGCACGGGCCTACGCATGTCTCCGCAGCAAACCCCGCCGTACCAGGCCCCATAAAATCCGGATTGTGTACGAAGGACGGCGAAGTGAGAATGCACCTCAGCCAGAACCTCCCCCGAGTAGCTGAGGCGCTACCCAGGTCTTCGGCCAGCAAGATGGGAAATTAGTGGAAAGCGGGAGAAAAAAACATCAAGCTAAAGTCCTACCCTTGGCTTATATTATGCCTATTCACTTTGAATTATTTTTGAATTGTTTTTGACTTAATATCCTGTTTTTATAGTCCATCAGCCGGTTGCTCTAGAAAGTCATGAAGTCATCATTGTTGTAGGTAATTTGAACGTCAAAATTTTGTAGACACCTCATCAGTAGTGGACCTTGGGGTCACAGAGTGTTTCGGCCATTATCACAAGACACCCTCGCCCAAGGGAGGCCCCGCCGGGGTCGATCAAGCCCCGGAGTGTGTCTACTTCGTCAATTCAAATGTCATTCAGCTGTCCAGTCAACTGTCTAGCTTTAACGCTGACAGAGTAGACCAATTGGTCAATCTGTTAGATATATTGAGAATTTAACTATTAGTTTTATAACTTTTGGTTTATTTCGTGTGCATTTTGTCTTTATTATTTAATTTTTGGGCATATATTGCATAGCATTTGAGATTGTCAAGTACTCACCTGTCTTTGCTAATGGAACAAATAAACACTGGTTGCAACTTACCTTGTGTCGAATTCCTTCCCATTCTCTCGTTCTTCTCTTTTTACTTGCGCCACTCTCTGGCGTCCCGGAGCCACTACTGATCGCCCACTCCCATGAGCCTCAGCCAAGTGTCATGGCAGGCTCCCGTCCAACCATCACCCCTCCGTATTGTAGCTAATCTGAGCATTAGCCAACCGGAAGTACCCATAAGCCCCCGCGGCGCGTCATAGGTTGCCTGTAAACCATACCGTTACTAAAATCGCCCCACCAAATGATGATACTCGAATAAAGTTCGATTTGTATAGTTTAATCTTGCTAACCCGGTCATTCCTGTCCGTCAACTTCTCTCCAACAATAACCGTGCTGTATATTGATTGAAACGAGATAGGCATTAACATAAAGTAGCTAAACAACGGCAGCAAACCGGAAGTACGTAAGATTCCGCCCAGTGTCATGGCAACCATCTGTCAACCATCGCATTTATCTTAATATCCTCCCCCACCAAGTGATCAGAATCCCACAAAGTGTCCATAAACACCTTAGTAAACTTTATTAGTGTTTTCCCCATTTATTTATCTCCACATTTAAAGGACAAAATTCACAAAACAGGAATTCTGTCTCAAAAAAAGCCTTGTTTGTGCGACCGCTGTCAAATGTGTCAATGGCGCCCCCTTGTGCAGTCCCGTCATTATTGTTTTGACCAAAAAAAACTTTTTGATTAAAATCAGGTTTAGAACAAGGTTAAGCTCTGGTCTTGGAATTTGGTTCAATTTAGGATTTAGTTTTAAAATTGGTTAAGTTTAGGATTTGGATAAGGGTTACGAGTTAGATTAGGAGTTTGGTTACGTGTCCGGATTTTGATGAGGTTAAATTTAGAAACTTAATTTTGGTTAAGCTTAGAATCTAGAATTAGTTAAGTTTAGGATTTCCAATGTTCGGCTTAGAACAAGGCTAAGATCTGGTCTTGGAATTTGGTTCAATTTAGGATTTAGGTTTGGAATTGGTTAAGTTTAGGATTTGGATAAGGGTTACGAGTTAGTTTAGGAGTTTGGTTAAGTGTCAGGATTTTGATGTTAAGGAAAAGGAAAGTCCACGGGTAGGCAATGTGACCGCATCTCGACCAAAACCCCAGGTTTTCTGACCCGACCCGTGGAGAGGGTGAAAAGTTCCCCTGATAGGTAATGGGAAATGGGACTGCATCTCGACCAAAACCCCAGGTCTTCTGACTCGACCCGTGGAGAGGGTGAAGAGTTCCACGGATAGGCAATGGGAGATGGGACTGCATCTCGACCAAAACCCCAGGTTGTCTGACCCGACACGTGGCGAGGGTGAAAAACGATGTTAATCAGGAAAAGGGAAAATTAGAACAGTATGCGACCCGATAATTTGGCTTAAGGTCCTACCGGGATGTCCGAAGGGCACTGGCTGGTTAGGTCTTTTGAGTTTGTCTCGTTACACCTTCCCCTTAGGGTCCGCCGACCCCGTCGGTTAAATAGAAGGCAACGGATGGCACGGGCCTACGCATGTCTCCGCAGCAAACCCCGCCGTACCAGGCCCCATAAAATCCGGATTGTGTACGAAGGACGGCGAAGTGAGAATGCACCTCAGCCAGAACCTCCCCCGAGTAGCTGAGGCGCTACCCAGGTCTTCGGCCAGCAAGATGGGAAATTAGTGGAAAGCGGGAGAAAAAAACATCAAGCTAAAGTCCTACCCTTGGCTTATATTATGCCTATTCACTTTGAATTATTTTTGAATTGTTTTTGACTTAATATCCTGTTTTTATAGTCCATCAGCCGGTTGCTCTAGAAAGTCATGAAGTCATCATTGTTGTAGGTAATTTGAACGTCAAAATTTTGTAGACACCTCATCAGTAGTGGACCTTGGGGTCACAGAGTGTTTCGGCCATTATCACAAGACACCCTCGCCCAAGGGAGGCCCCGCCGGGGTCGATCAAGCCCCGGAGTGTGTCTACTTCGTCAATTCAAATGTCATTCAGCTGTCCAGTCAACTGTCTAGCTTTAACGCTGACAGAGTAGACCAATTGGTCAATCTGTTAGATATATTGAGAATTTAACTATTAGTTTTATAACTTTTGGTTTATTTCGTGTGCATTTTGTCTTTATTATTTAATTTTTGGGCATATATTGCATAGCATTTGAGATTGTCAAGTACTCACCTGTCTTTGCTAATGGAACAAATAAACACTGGTTGCAACTTACCTTGTGTCGAATTCCTTCCCATTCTCTCGTTCTTCTCTTTTTACTTGCGCCACTCTCTGGCGTCCCGGAGCCACTACTGATCGCCCACTCCCATGAGCCTCAGCCAAGTGTCATGGCAGGCTCCCGTCCAACCATCACCCCTCCGTATTGTAGCTAATCTGAGCATTAGCCAACCGGAAGTACCCATAAGCCCCCGCGGCGCGTCATAGGTTGCCTGTAAACCATACCGTTACTAAAATCGCCCCACCAAATGATGATACTCGAATAAAGTTCGATTTGTATAGTTTAATCTTGCTAACCCGGTCATTCCTGTCCGTCAACTTCTCTCCAACAATAACCGTGCTGTATATTGATTGAAACGAGATAGGCATTAACATAAAGTAGCTAAACAACGGCAGCAAACCGGAAGTACGTAAGATTCCGCCCAGTGTCATGGCAACCATCTGTCAACCATCGCATTTATCTTAATATCCTCCCCCACCAAGTGATCAGAATCCCACAAAGTGTCCATAAACACCTTAGTAAACTTTATTAGTGTTTTCCCCATTTATTTATCTCCACATTTAAAGGACAAAATTCACAAAACAGGAATTCTGTCTCAAAAAAAGCCTTGTTTGTGCGACCGCTGTCAAATGTGTCAATGGCGCCCCCTTGTGCAGTCCCGTCATTATTGTTTTGACCAAAAAAAACTTTTTGATTAAAATCAGGTTTAGAACAAGGTTAAGCTCTGGTCTTGGAATTTGGTTCAATTTAGGATTTAGTTTTAAAATTGGTTAAGTTTAGGATTTGGATAAGGGTTACGAGTTAGATTAGGAGTTTGGTTACGTGTCCGGATTTTGATGAGGTTAAATTTAGAAACTTAATTTTGGTTAAGCTTAGAATCTAGAATTAGTTAAGTTTAGGATTTCCAATGTTCGGCTTAGAACAAGGCTAAGATCTGGTCTTGGAATTTGGTTCAATTTAGGATTTAGGTTTGGAATTGGTTAAGTTTAGGATTTGGATAAGGGTTACGAGTTAGTTTAGGAGTTTGGTTAAGTGTCAGGATTTTGATGTTAAGGAAAAGGAAAGTCCACGGGTAGGCAATGTGACCGCATCTCGACCAAAACCCCAGGTTTTCTGACCCGACCCGTGGAGAGGGTGAAAAGTTCCCCTGATAGGTAATGGGAAATGGGACTGCATCTCGACCAAAACCCCAGGTCTTCTGACTCGACCCGTGGAGAGGGTGAAGAGTTCCACGGATAGGCAATGGGAGATGGGACTGCATCTCGACCAAAACCCCAGGTTGTCTGACCCGACACGTGGCGAGGGTGAAAAACGATGTTAATCAGGAAAAGGGAAAATTAGAACAGTATGCGACCCGATAATTTGGCTTAAGGTCCTACCGGGATGTCCGAAGGGCACTGGCTGGTTAGGTCTTTTGAGTTTGTCTCGTTACACCTTCCCCTTAGGGTCCGCCGACCCCGTCGGTTAAATAGAAGGCAACGGATGGCACGGGCCTACGCATGTCTCCGCAGCAAACCCCGCCGTACCAGGCCCCATAAATTCCGGATTGTGTACGAAGGACGGCGAAGTGAGACTGCACCTCAGCCAGAACCTCCCCCGAGTAGCTGAGGCGCTACCCAGGTCTTCGGCCAGCAAGATGGGAAATTAGTGGAAAGCGGGAGAAAAAAAACATCAAGCTAAAGTCCTACCCTTGGATTATATTATGCCTATTCACTTTGAATTATTTTTGAATTGTTTTTGACTTAATATCCTGTTTTTATAGTCCATCAGCTGGTTGCTCTAGAAAGTCATGAAGTCATCATTGTTGTAGGTAATTTGAACGTCAAAATTTTGTAGACACCTCATCAGTAGTGGACCTTGGGGTCACAGAGTGTTTCGGCCATTATCACAAGACACCCTCGCCCAAGGGAGGCCCCGCCGGGGTCGATCAAGCCCCGGAGTGTGTCTACCTCGTCAATTCAAATGTCATTCATCTGTCCAGTCAACTGTCTAGCTTTAACGCTGACAGAGTAGATCAATTGGTCAATCTGTTAGATATATTGAGAATTTAGCTATTAGTTTTATAACTTTTGGTTTATTTCGTGTGCATTTTGTCTTTATCATTTAATTTTTGGGCACATATTGCATAGCATTTGAGATTGTCAAGTACTCACCTGTCTTCGCTAATGGAACAAATAAAAACTGGTTGCAAATTACCTTGTGTCGAATTCCTTCCCATTCTCTCTTTTTTTTTTTTTTTTTTTTTTTTTTTTTTTTTTTTTTTGGGTTAGGGTTAGGGTTAGGGTTAGGGTTAGGGTTAGGGTTAGGGTTAGGGTTAGGGTTAGGGTTAGGGTTAGGTCTTTTGAGTTTGTCTCGTTACACCTTCCCCTTAGGGTCCGCCGACCCCGTCGGTTTAAATAGAAGGCAACGGATGGCACGGGCCAGCGCATGTCTCCGCAGTAAACCCCGCCGTACCAGGCCCCATAAAATCCGGATGGTGTACGAAGGACGGCGAAGTGAGAGTGCACCTCAGCCAGAACCTCCCCCGAGTAGCTGAGGCGCTACCCAGGTCTTCGGCCAGCAAGATGGGAAATTAGTGGAAAGCGGGAGAAAAAAACATCAAGCTAAAGTCCTACCCTTGGATTATATTATGCCTATTCACTTTGAATTATTTTTTAATTGTTTTTGACTTAATATCCTGTTTTTATAGTCCATCAGCTGGTCGCTCTAGAAAGTCATGAAGTCATCATTGTTGTAGGTAATTTGAACGTCAAAATTTTGTAGACACCTCATCAGTAGTGGACCTTGGGGTCACAGAGTGTTTCGGCCATTATCACAAGACACCCTCGCCCAAGGGAGGCCCCGCCGGGGTCGATCAAGCCCCGGAGTGTGTCTACCTCGTCAATTCAAATGTCATTCAGCTGTCCAGTCAACTGTCTAGCTTTAACGCTGACAGAGTAGAACAATTGGTCAATCTGTTAGATATATTGAGAATGTAGCTATTAGGGTTAGGGTTAGGGTTAGGGTTAGGGTTAGGGTTAGGGTTAGGGTTAGGGTTAGGGTTAGGGTTAGGTCTTTTGAGTTTGTCTCGTTACACCTTCCCCTTAGGGTCCGCCGACCCCGTCGGTTTAAATAGAAGGCAACGGATGGCACGGGCCAGCGCATGTCTCCGCAGTAAACCCCGCCGTACCAGGCCCCATAAAATCCGGATGGTGTACGAAGGACGGCGAAGTGAGAGTGCACCTCAGCCAGAACCTCCCCCGAGTAGCTGAGGCGCTACCCAGGTCTTCGGCCAGCAAGATGGGAAATTAGTGGAAAGCGGGAGAAAAAAACATCAAGCTAAAGTCCTACCCTTGGATTATATTATGCCTATTCACTTTGAATTATTTTTTAATTGTTTTTGACTTAATATCCTGTTGTTATAGTCCATCAGCTGGTCGCTCTAGAAAGTCATGAAGTCACCATTGTTGTAGGTAATTTGAACGTCAAAATTTTGTAGACACCTCATCAGTAGTGGACCTTGGGGTCACAGAGTGTTTCGGCCATTATCACAAGACACCCTCGCCCAAGGGAGGCCCCGCCGGGGTCGATCAAGCCCCGGAGTGTGTCTACCTCGTCAATTCAAATGTCATTCAGCTGTCCAGTCAACTGTCTAGCTTTAACGCTGACAGAGTAGAACAATTGGTCAATCTGTTAGGGTTAGGGTTAGGGTTAGGGTTAGGGTTAGGGTTAGGGTTAGGGTTAGGGTTAGGGTTAGGGTTAGGGTTAGGGTTAGGGTTAGGTCTTTTGAGTTTGTCTCGTTACACCTTCCCCTTAGGGTTAGGGTTAGGGTTAGGGTTAGGGTTAGGGTTAGGGTTAGGGTTAGGGTTAGGGTTAGGGTTAGGGTTAGGGTTAGGTTTGTGGAAAGAGACTCCCCTCCTAAAGGGAGGGAAGGTAAGTGCACGGTCCATCCATCCGGGACCCCAATCAGCCCCCAGCTCACGGTCCTGACGGGCAACGCGGCGGCGCCGGCCATAATGGACCGTCGTCCAACCCTGATCCATGGCTGTGGATTCAGAATTTGCCTTTGTTATATATTTAATAAAGTTGTTTATAATAAATTCAATAAATTTGTTTTTAATAAAGTTTCAAATTTGATTTAGTTTGGCCAATATGCAATGTGTGCCCTGACAACGTTTCAGCTATCTTAAGCCTTCATCAGGTCTGGCACACATGTAATAAAAGAAAAGAATATATATGTTTTTGTTTTATGAGGTGCAACAATGTGTCTTGCTTGCAGTCCAATTTCGCACTGAAGACTTTTTTCTTTGCGGATTCTTTTTATAGCCTCAGCTTGGTTGAAGTTTTAAATCCTTTTTGTTTTCTAAATCTTTTTTGTTTTTTGAAATTTCGTTTTAGAAATGTTACATTGTTCAAGTTTAAATTTGCGTTTCCCAATTAATTTTCATATTTAAATTAGCCATCACATTAGGTTTAAACAAAATATTTAATTTTGGTCAATTTGAAGCAATTTGATACTGGTATTGTATAAATCATGTTAACATACTAATTTTGTTTTTTTGTTTTTAAGGTGTTATATTTTTTATTTTTTGTTTTTTCTAGTGGGCGTGGTCCAGGATCCAAAATTGAGGTTCCAACTGCAGGTAAGTAGTGCATAGGTAGGTGGATGATATATGTATATTGGGGCTTTGCAAATTTGTAATTATGTGAACGAGAATGTTTGGTGACTTTTGTTTAATTCCTTTTTTACTTTTTTATTGATTCTTTTTTTATTCTTTTTTTATTATTATTCTTTTTTCACTCAGTTTTTTAGGTTGGCGTGGTCCGGGGACGAGACGCGTGGTTCCAATTGGAGGTAAGTGTCCAGGTAGGTATCAAATACATGGGTTCGAATTAACTAATACTTATTTGTCCTAATTGTGTATATTGTACTACTGCATGGAAGTTTTGTTCCTGGTGGGACGTAAATAGGGACTGGGATTGGGGAAAGGGTTGGGGTTAGGGTTGGGGGCAGGGTTAGGGTTGGGGGCGGGGTTAGGATTGGGGACAGGGGTGGGGTCAGGGGACAAAGCCCGATTCCCATGTGCAGACACCCCTCTTGGGCGGTCCTGGTTGGGAGGGAAGCGGCTGGGCGTACTGGCCACCACCGTGATCTTCCTCTGTGGGCGTGGAGACAGCGTTAATTTTCGGCTCAGAATCTTAGCTTCCTCCCCTGGCTCCGGATCCTGGGGCCTCTTCTTGGCGACAGGTGTGAGAGGGTTAGGGTTAGGGCTAGGGTTAGGGTTAGGGTTAGGGTTAGGGTTAGGGTTAGGGTTAGGGTTAGGGTTAGGGTTAGGGTTAGGAATAGGGTTGGGGCTAGGCTTAGGTTTGGGAGCGGAGCGCAGCAAGTCTTCCAGAAAGTCCAAAATGTCACACTCCACCACCGAAATTGTGGTTGGTAGTATGCGCGGAAAATTTCGCTTGGCCCAACCAACCGCCACTTGGAAAGCAGCCTCCCATTCCAGATTGTGGTTCTGGAGCGCCAATTCCATGTCGTTCCGGCAGGCATCTAGGTGGAGCTCGTAATGGCGTTTGAGGATCTGGCAGGTGGTCTTGCCCCAGGTCTTGGCATTGTCCACAATCTGCCGCACAACACCCCCATCAAGGAATGCCGGCTTGATCATTGTGGACAGCACCTCCTCCATCCTTGTGACCATCCGAGGTTGTGCAGCCCACCTCTGGGGGTCTACATTGTTCAGGTGGTGGTTGACCTTAATCAAGTTGAAGATTTTGCGGACCAAGCAACCAAATGTGGCCTCTGCCGGTCTCCACTTGGAGGTCCGGGTTGCAGCTCGAGGGGGACCACGTTGGTCCTGACTTAGTTGCCCGCGGCCCTGGCGAACCACTGTCGCATATGAATCGAATCCGGAGCCGGGAGGTCTGAAGGGACCCGGAGGAGGCACAGGCTGGTTAGGTTTGTGGAAAGAGACTCCCCTCCTAAAGGGAGGGAAGGTAAGTGCACGGTCCATCCATCCGGGACCCCAATCAGCCCCCAGCTCACGGTCCTGACGGGCAACGCGGCGGCGCCGGCCATAATGGACCGTCGTCCAACCCTGATCCATGGCTGTGGATTCAGAATTTGCCTTTGTTATATATTTAATAAAGTTGTTTATAATAAATTCAATAAATTTGTTTTTAATAAAGTTTCAAATTTGATTTAGTTTGGCCAATATGCAATGTGTGCCCTGACAACGTTTCAGCTATCTTAAGCCTTCATCAGGTCTGGCACACATGTAATAAAAGAAAAGAATATATATGTTTTTGTTTTATGAGGTGCAACAATGTGTCTTGCTTGCAGTCCAATTTCGCACTGAAGACTTTTTTCTTTGCGGATTCTTTTTATAGCCTCAGCTTGGTTGAAGTTTTAAATCCTTTTTGTTTTCTAAATCTTTTTTGTTTTTTGAAATTTCGTTTTAGAAATGTTACATTGTTCAAGTTTAAATTTGCGTTTCCCAATTAATTTTCATATTTAAATTAGCCATCACATTAGGTTTAAACAAAATATTTAATTTTGGTCAATTTGAAGCAATTTGATACTGGTATTGTATAAATCATGTTAACATACTAATTTTGTTTTTTTGTTTTTAAGGTGTTATATTTTTTATTTTTTGTTTTTTCTAGTGGGCGTGGTCCAGGATCCAAAATTGAGGTTCCAACTGCAGGTAAGTAGTGCATAGGTAGGTGGATGATATATGTATATTGGGGCTTTGCAAATTTGTAATTATGTGAACGAGAATGTTTGGTGACTTTTGTTTAATTCCTTTTTTACTTTTTTATTGATTCTTTTTTTATTCTTTTTTTATTATTATTCTTTTTTCACTCAGTTTTTTAGGTTGGCGTGGTCCGGGGACGAGACGCGTGGTTCCAATTGGAGGTAAGTGTCCAGGTAGGTATCAAATACATGGGTTCGAATTAACTAATACTTATTTGTCCTAATTGTGTATATTGTACTACTGCATGGAAGTTTTGTTCCTGGTGGGACGTAAATAGGGACTGGGATTGGGGAAAGGGTTGGGGTTAGGGTTGGGGGCAGGGTTAGGGTTGGGGGCGGGGTTAGGATTGGGGACAGGGGTGGGGTCAGGGGACAAAGCCCGATTCCCATGTGCAGACACCCCTCTTGGGCGGTCCTGGTTGGGAGGGAAGCGGCTGGGCGTACTGGCCACCACCGTGATCTTCCTCTGTGGGCGTGGAGACAGCGTTAATTTTCGGCTCAGAATCTTAGCTTCCTCCCCTGGCTCCGGATCCTGGGGCCTCTTCTTGGCGACAGGTGTGAGAGGGTTAGGGTTAGGGCTAGGGTTAGGGTTAGGGTTAGGGTTAGGGTTAGGGTTAGGGTTAGGGTTAGGGTTAGGAATAGGGTTGGGGCTAGGCTTAGGTTTGGGAGCGGAGCGCAGCAAGTCTTCCAGAAAGTCCAAAATGTCACACTCCACCACCGAAATTGTGGTTGGTAGTATGCGCGGAAAATTTCGCTTGGCCCAACCAACCGCCACTTGGAAAGCAGCCTCCCATTCCAGATTGTGGTTCTGGAGCGCCAATTCCATGTCGTTCCGGCAGGCATCTAGGTGGAGCTCGTAATGGCGTTTGAGGATCTGGCAGGTGGTCTTGCCCCAGGTCTTGGCATTGTCCACAATCTGCCGCACAACACCCCCATCAAGGAATGCCGGCTTGATCATTGTGGACAGCACCTCCTCCATCCTTGTGACCATCCGAGGTTGTGCAGCCCACCTCTGGGGGTCTACATTGTTCAGGTGGTGGTTGACCTTAATCAAGTTGAAGATTTTGCGGACCAAGCAACCAAATGTGGCCTCTGCCGGTCTCCACTTGGAGGTCCGGGTTGCAGCTCGAGGGGGACCACGTTGGTCCTGACTTAGTTGCCCGCGGCCCTGGCGAACCACTGTCGCATATG
Organism: Syngnathus typhle; assembly: GCF_033458585.1. Lineage (NCBI taxonomy): Eukaryota > Metazoa > Chordata > Actinopteri > Syngnathiformes > Syngnathidae > Syngnathus > Syngnathus typhle. The sequence continues at coordinate 118,660 of NW_026872056.1, forward strand.
AATCGAATCCGGAGCCGGGAGGTCTGAAGGGACCCGGAGGAGGCACAGGCTGGTTAGGTTTGTGGAAAGAGACTCCCCTCCTAAAGGGAGGGAAGGTAAGTGCACGGTCCATCCATCCGGGACCCCAATCAGCCCCCAGCTCACGGTCCTGACGGGCAACGCGGCGGCGCCGGCCATAATGGACCGTCGTCCAACCCTGATCCATGGCTGTGGATTCAGAATTTGCCTTTGTTATATATTTAATAAAGTTGTTTATAATAAATTCAATAAATTTGTTTTTAATAAAGTTTCAAATTTGATTTAGTTTGGCCAATATGCAATGTGTGCCCTGACAACGTTTCAGCTATCTTAAGCCTTCATCAGGTCTGGCACACATGTAATAAAAGAAAAGAATATATATGTTTTTGTTTTATGAGGTGCAACAATGTGTCTTGCTTGCAGTCCAATTTCGCACTGAAGACTTTTTTCTTTGCGGATTCTTTTTATAGCCTCAGCTTGGTTGAAGTTTTAAATCCTTTTTGTTTTCTAAATCTTTTTTGTTTTTTGAAATTTCGTTTTAGAAATGTTACATTGTTCAAGTTTAAATTTGCGTTTCCCAATTAATTTTCATATTTAAATTAGCCATCACATTAGGTTTAAACAAAATATTTAATTTTGGTCAATTTGAAGCAATTTGATACTGGTATTGTATAAATCATGTTAACATACTAATTTTGTTTTTTTGTTTTTAAGGTGTTATATTTTTTATTTTTTGTTTTTTCTAGTGGGCGTGGTCCAGGATCCAAAATTGAGGTTCCAACTGCAGGTAAGTAGTGCATAGGTAGGTGGATGATATATGTATATTGGGGCTTTGCAAATTTGTAATTATGTGAACGAGAATGTTTGGTGACTTTTGTTTAATTCCTTTTTTACTTTTTTATTGATTCTTTTTTTATTCTTTTTTTATTATTATTCTTTTTTCACTCAGTTTTTTAGGTTGGCGTGGTCCGGGGACGAGACGCGTGGTTCCAATTGGAGGTAAGTGTCCAGGTAGGTATCAAATACATGGGTTCGAATTAACTAATACTTATTTGTCCTAATTGTGTATATTGTACTACTGCATGGAAGTTTTGTTCCTGGTGGGACGTAAATAGGGACTGGGATTGGGGAAAGGGTTGGGGTTAGGGTTGGGGGCAGGGTTAGGGTTGGGGGCGGGGTTAGGATTGGGGACAGGGGTGGGGTCAGGGGACAAAGCCCGATTCCCATGTGCAGACACCCCTCTTGGGCGGTCCTGGTTGGGAGGGAAGCGGCTGGGCTTACTGGCCACCACCGTGATCTTCCTCTGTGGGCGTGGAGACAGCGTTAATTTTCGGCTCAGAATCTTAGCTTCCTCCCCTGGCTCCGGATCCTGGGGCCTCTTCTTGGGTTAGGGTTAGGGTTAGGGTTAGGGTTAGGGTTAGGGTTAGGGTTAGGGTTAGGGTTAGGGTTAGGAATAGGGTTGGGGCTAGGCTTAGGTTTGGGAGCGGAGCGCAGCAAGTCTTCCAGAAAGGGTTAGGGTTAGGGTTAGGGTTAGGGTTAGGGTTAGGGTTAGGGTTAGGGTTAGGGTTAGGGTTAGGGTTAGGGTTAGGGTTAGGGTTAGGGTTAGGGTTAGGGTTAGGGTTAGGGTTAGGGTTAGGGTTAGGGTTAGGGTTAGGGTTAGGGTTAGGGTTAGGGTTAGGGTTAGGGTTAGGGTTAGGGTTAGGGTTAGGGTTAGGGTTAGGGTTAGGGTTAGGGTTAGGGTTAGGGTTAGGGTTAGGGTTAGGGTTAGGTTTCTGAGGTTATCTCGCTACACATTCCCCAAAGGATCCGCCGATCCAGTTGGTTAGATAGAAGGCAGCGGAGGGCACAGGCCGGCGCATGTCTCCGTCAGTAAACCTCACCGTATCAAGGTCGCATTAATGTTGGAGTGGGTACGAAGGCCGGCGAAGTGAAAGTGCACCTCAACCAGAACCTCCCCCGAGTAGCTGAGGCGCTACCCAGGTCTTCGGCCTGCAAGATGGGAAAAACAGTGAAAAGCGACAGAAAAGTACAGACCTACAAGACTACCCTTGCCTTAAATACCAGACCACCCTTGTCTTAAATTGTGTCTAATTCAAAATTGTGGTTGAACTAATAAAAATGTTTTACATCTATTTTTTTTAAAAAATCAACTGTTTTGTTTAGAAAGGGTCCCATTAAGTCATCATTGTTGTGGGTAATTTGAACGTCAAAATTTTGTAGACACCTCATCAGTAGTGGACCTTGGGGTCACAGAGTGTTTCGGCCATTACCACAAGACACCCTCGCCCAAGGGAGGCCCCGCCGGGGTGGATCAAGCCCCGAAGTGTGTCTACCTCGTCAATTGAAATTTCAGTTATCTGTCCAGTCAACTGTCTAGCTTTAACGCCGACAGAGTAGATCAATTGGTCCGTCTGTTGGATATATTGAAAGTTTAGCTATTAGTTTTATAACTTTTGGTTTATTTTTGTTTCCGTTTGTCTTTATCATTTAATTTTTAGGCATTTATTGCATAGTTGGGATTGCTAACCTTTCTTTGATAATGGAACAAATACAAAATGGATGCATATTACCTTGTGGGGGGGATCCCTTGCCAGCGCCACTCTCTCAAGTCACGGAGCCACTACCAATCGCCCACTCCCATGAGCCTCAGCTAAGTATCATGGCGGCTCTCGTCAAACCATCACATGTCAAAAAATTGATAAGAGCCGAATAAAGTCCGATTGAAAACATTAGTATTGTTGAAATGTATTTGTCGGGCTCCTTTATCCATCATTTTAATCCATAACGATGATAAATTTCCCAATTTTAAATCGCATTACGCGGACCGTCACTGAAATAAGTAAGAGCGAACCAAAACTACCCATGAGCCCCTGCTAGCTAGCCTATTATTTTATCGTTTACCACGTTGTTAAAATTCCAACTCGCAGAGCGGCCAGCTCACTCCCCTTCAACCCCACGCCACCGTCCAAGCGCGCCGCCTGCTCACCTTAAACCGTGAATCAAATCTCGAACGTCAATTACAACGTATTTCCGGAATGAACTCTTGTTAGCCGTGCAGCCGTTAACATAGCATTAGCAAAAAGGAAGTACCCACAAGCCCAGTGCTGTGTCATGGCAATTCCGGCAAACATTAACACTCTCAAAGTTACCCAAATAAACCGCTAAGACTCGAGTAAACTTCGATTCAATGCCTTGGTACTTCCCAAATGTGTCGCCCGGCTTCATTTATTCGTGAATTTGATCCCTAACTTTCAAAGTTTTGCATATATGGAATGGAATCCTTTTACCCGTATTGTAGCTAATCGGAGCATTAGCCAACCGGAAGTACCCATAAGCCCCCGCGGCGCGTCATAGAGGCTCCCTGTAAACAATAACATTAATAAAATCGCCCCACAAAATGATGATAATCGAATAAAAATCGATTTGAATAGTTTAATCGTGCTAACCCGGTCAATTCTGTCCGTCAACTCCTCCCCAACAACAATAACACTGCAATAGCTAGAAAATAAAGAGAGAGAGAGAGAGAGAGCAAGAGCAAGAAGAAAAGAGAGCACAAGATGAAGAAAGAGAGCACACGAGAGAGAGCAAGAGGGCCAAAAAGGGTGAGAGGGAGAAGGAGAGCGCAAGAGGGAGAAAGAGAGCACATGAGGGAGAAAGAAAGCGCCAGAGAGAGAGAGAGAAAGAGAGAGAGAGAGAGAGAGAGCAAGAGGGCCAAAGAGAGGGAGAAAGAGAACGCAAGAGGGAGAACGAGAGTGCAAGAGTGTGAGAGAGCGAGAGAGAGAGAGAGAGAGAGAGAGAGGGTTACGGTTAGGGTTAGGATAAGGTTTAGGGTTAGTTAGAGAGATTGAGCGAGAGAGAGAGAGAGAGAGAGAGGGTTAGGGTTAGGATAAAGGTTACGGTTAGGGTTAGAGAGAGAGAGAGAGACACACCGAAAAAAAAGAGAGAGAGCAAGAGGGCCCAAGAGAGCAAGAAGGAGAAAGAGAGCGCCAGAGGGAGAAAGAGTGTGTGTGAGAGAGAGAGAGAGAGAGAGAGAGAGAGAGAGAGCGCGCGAGCGAGAGAAAGAGAGAGAGCGCGGGAGAGCGAGCGAGGGAGAGAGACCACGGATAGGTAATGGGAAATGGGACTGCATCTCAACCAAAACCCCGAGTTTTCTGACCCGACACATGGTCTTATACCTCTCCCCCCCTAGGACAGAAAAGGGGAGGAGAGATGAGGGTGAGAGAGAACAAAATAGGAAAAGTATGCGACCCGATAATTTGGCTTAAGGTAATACTGGGATGTCCGATAGGCTCGGGCGGGTTAGGTTTCTGAGGTTATCTCGCTACACATTCCCCAAAGGATCCGCCGATCCAGTTGGTTAGATAGAAGGCAGCGGAGGGCACAGGCCGGCGCATGTCTCCGTCAGTAAACCTCACCGTATCAAGGTCGCATTAATGTTGGAGTGGGTACGAAGGCCGGCGAAGTGAAAGTGCACCTCAACCAGAACCTCCCCCGAGTAGCTGAGGCGCTACCCAGGTCTTCGGCCTGCAAGATGGGAAAAACAGTGAAAAGCGACAGAAAAGTACAGACCTACAAGACTACCCTTGCCTTAAATACCAGACCACCCTTGTCTTAAATTGTGTCTAATTCAAAATTGTGGTTGAACTAATAAAAATGTTTTACATCTATTTTTTTTAAAAAATCAACTGTTTTGTTTAGAAAGGGTCCCATTAAGTCATCATTGTTGTGGGTAATTTGAACGTCAAAATTTTGTAGACACCTCATCAGTAGTGGACCTTGGGGTCACAGAGTGTTTCGGCCATTACCACAAGACACCCTCGCCCAAGGGAGGCCCCGCCGGGGTGGATCAAGCCCCGAAGTGTGTCTACCTCGTCAATTGAAATTTCAGTTATCTGTCCAGTCAACTGTCTAGCTTTAACGCCGACAGAGTAGATCAATTGGTCCGTCTGTTGGATATATTGAAAGTTTAGCTATTAGTTTTATAACTTTTGGTTTATTTTTGTTTCCGTTTGTCTTTATCATTTAATTTTTAGGCATTTATTGCATAGTTGGGATTGCTAACCTTTCTTTGATAATGGAACAAATACAAAATGGATGCATATTACCTTGTGGGGGGGATCCCTTGCCAGCGCCACTCTCTCAAGTCACGGAGCCACTACCAATCGCCCACTCCCATGAGCCTCAGCTAAGTATCATGGCGGCTCTCGTCAAACCATCACATGTCAAAAAATTGATAAGAGCCGAATAAAGTCCGATTGAAAACATTAGTATTGTTGAAATGTATTTGTCGGGCTCCTTTATCCATCATTTTAATCCATAACGATGATAAATTTCCCAATTTTAAATCGCATTACGCGGACCGTCACTGAAATAAGTAAGAGCGAACCAAAACTACCCATGAGCCCCTGCTAGCTAGCCTATTATTTTATCGTTTACCACGTTGTTAAAATTCCAACTCGCAGAGCGGCCAGCTCACTCCCCTTCAACCCCACGCCACCGTCCAAGCGCGCCGCCTGCTCACCTTAAACCGTGAATCAAATCTCGAACGTCAATTACAACGTATTTCCGGAATGAACTCTTGTTAGCCGTGCAGCCGTTAACATAGCATTAGCAAAAAGGAAGTACCCACAAGCCCAGTGCTGTGTCATGGCAATTCCGGCAAACATTAACACTCTCAAAGTTACCCAAATAAACCGCTAAGACTCGAGTAAACTTCGATTCAATGCCTTGGTACTTCCCAAATGTGTCGCCCGGCTTCATTTATTCGTGAATTTGATCCCTAACTTTCAAAGTTTTGCATATATGGAATGGAATCCTTTTACCCGTATTGTAGCTAATCGGAGCATTAGCCAACCGGAAGTACCCATAAGCCCCCGCGGCGCGTCATAGAGGCTCCCTGTAAACAATAACATTAATAAAATCGCCCCACAAAATGATGATAATCGAATAAAAATCGATTTGAATAGTTTAATCGTGCTAACCCGGTCAATTCTGTCCGTCAACTCCTCCCCAACAACAATAACACTGCAATAGCTAGAAAATAAAGAGAGAGAGAGAGAGAGAGCAAGAGCAAGAAGAAAAGAGAGCACAAGATGAAGAAAGAGAGCACACGAGAGAGAGCAAGAGGGCCAAAAAGGGTGAGAGGGAGAAGGAGAGCGCAAGAGGGAGAAAGAGAGCACATGAGGGAGAAAGAAAGCGCCAGAGAGAGAGAGAGAAAGAGAGAGAGAGAGAGAGAGAGCAAGAGGGCCAAAGAGAGGGAGAAAGAGAACGCAAGAGGGAGAACGAGAGTGCAAGAGTGTGAGAGAGCGAGAGAGAGAGAGAGAGAGAGAGAGAGGGTTACGGTTAGGGTTAGGATAAGGTTTAGGGTTAGTTAGAGAGATTGAGCGAGAGAGAGAGAGAGAGAGAGAGGGTTAGGGTTAGGATAAAGGTTACGGTTAGGGTTAGAGAGAGAGAGAGAGACACACCGAAAAAAAAGAGAGAGAGCAAGAGGGCCCAAGAGAGCAAGAAGGAGAAAGAGAGCGCCAGAGGGAGAAAGAGTGTGTGTGAGAGAGAGAGAGAGAGAGAGAGAGAGAGAGAGAGCGCGCGAGCGAGAGAAAGAGAGAGAGCGCGGGAGAGCGAGCGAGGGAGAGAGACCACGGATAGGTAATGGGAAATGGGACTGCATCTCAACCAAAACCCCGAGTTTTCTGACCCGACACATGGTCTTATACCTCTCCCCCCCTAGGACAGAAAAGGGGAGGAGAGATGAGGGTGAGAGAGAACAAAATAGGAAAAGTATGCGACCCGATAATTTGGCTTAAGGTAATACTGGGATGTCCGATAGGCTCGGGCGGGTTAGGTTTCTGAGGTTATCTCGCTACACATTCCCCAAAGGATCCGCCGATCCAGTTGGTTAGATAGAAGGCAGCGGAGGGCACAGGCCGGCGCATGTCTCCGTCAGTAAACCTCACCGTATCAAGGTCGCATTAATGTTGGAGTGGGTACGAAGGCCGGCGAAGTGAAAGTGCACCTCAACCAGAACCTCCCCCGAGTAGCTGAGGCGCTACCCAGGTCTTCGGCCTGCAAGATGGGAAAAACAGTGAAAAGCGACAGAAAAGTACAGACCTACAAGACTACCCTTGCCTTAAATACCAGACCACCCTTGTCTTAAATTGTGTCTAATTCAAAATTGTGGTTGAACTAATAAAAATGTTTTACATCTATTTTTTTTAAAAAATCAACTGTTTTGTTTAGAAAGGGTCCCATTAAGTCATCATTGTTGTGGGTAATTTGAACGTCAAAATTTTGTAGACACCTCATCAGTAGTGGACCTTGGGGTCACAGAGTGTTTCGGCCATTACCACAAGACACCCTCGCCCAAGGGAGGCCCCGCCGGGGTGGATCAAGCCCCGAAGTGTGTCTACCTCGTCAATTGAAATTTCAGTTATCTGTCCAGTCAACTGTCTAGCTTTAACGCCGACAGAGTAGATCAATTGGTCCGTCTGTTGGATATATTGAAAGTTTAGCTATTAGTTTTATAACTTTTGGTTTATTTTTGTTTCCGTTTGTCTTTATCATTTAATTTTTAGGCATTTATTGCATAGTTGGGATTGCTAACCTTTCTTTGATAATGGAACAAATACAAAATGGATGCATATTACCTTGTGGGGGGGATCCCTTGCCAGCGCCACTCTCTCAAGTCACGGAGCCACTACCAATCGCCCACTCCCATGAGCCTCAGCTAAGTATCATGGCGGCTCTCGTCAAACCATCACATGTCAAAAAATTGATAAGAGCCGAATAAAGTCCGATTGAAAACATTAGTATTGTTGAAATGTATTTGTCGGGCTCCTTTATCCATCATTTTAATCCATAACGATGATAAATTTCCCAATTTTAAATCGCATTACGCGGACCGTCACTGAAATAAGTAAGAGCGAACCAAAACTACCCATGAGCCCCTGCTAGCTAGCCTATTATTTTATCGTTTACCACGTTGTTAAAATTCCAACTCGCAGAGCGGCCAGCTCACTCCCCTTCAACCCCACGCCACCGTCCAAGCGCGCCGCCTGCTCACCTTAAACCGTGAATCAAATCTCGAACGTCAATTACAACGTATTTCCGGAATGAACTCTTGTTAGCCGTGCAGCCGTTAACATAGCATTAGCAAAAAGGAAGTACCCACAAGCCCAGTGCTGTGTCATGGCAATTCCGGCAAACATTAACACTCTCAAAGTTACCCAAATAAACCGCTAAGACTCGAGTAAACTTCGATTCAATGCCTTGGTACTTCCCAAATGTGTCGCCCGGCTTCATTTATTCGTGAATTTGATCCCTAACTTTCAAAGTTTTGCATATATGGAATGGAATCCTTTTACCCGTATTGTAGCTAATCGGAGCATTAGCCAACCGGAAGTACCCATAAGCCCCCGCGGCGCGTCATAGAGGCTCCCTGTAAACAATAACATTAATAAAATCGCCCCACAAAATGATGATAATCGAATAAAAATCGATTTGAATAGTTTAATCGTGCTAACCCGGTCAATTCTGTCCGTCAACTCCTCCCCAACAACAATAACACTGCAATAGCTAGAAAATAAAGAGAGAGAGAGAGAGAGAGCAAGAGCAAGAAGAAAAGAGAGCACAAGATGAAGAAAGAGAGCACACGAGAGAGAGCAAGAGGGCCAAAAAGGGTGAGAGGGAGAAGGAGAGCGCAAGAGGGAGAAAGAGAGCACATGAGGGAGAAAGAAAGCGCCAGAGAGAGAGAGAGAAAGAGAGAGAGAGAGAGAGAGAGCAAGAGGGCCAAAGAGAGGGAGAAAGAGAACGCAAGAGGGAGAACGAGAGTGCAAGAGTGTGAGAGAGCGAGAGAGAGAGAGAGAGAGAGAGAGAGGGTTACGGTTAGGGTTAGGATAAGGTTTAGGGTTAGTTAGAGAGATTGAGCGAGAGAGAGAGAGAGAGAGAGAGGGTTAGGGTTAGGATAAAGGTTACGGTTAGGGTTAGAGAGAGAGAGAGAGACACACCGAAAAAAAAGAGAGAGAGCAAGAGGGCCCAAGAGAGCAAGAAGGAGAAAGAGAGCGCCAGAGGGAGAAAGAGTGTGTGTGAGAGAGAGAGAGAGAGAGAGAGAGAGAGAGAGAGCGCGCGAGCGAGAGAAAGAGAGAGAGCGCGGGAGAGCGAGCGAGGGAGAGAGACCACGGATAGGTAATGGGAAATGGGACTGCATCTCAACCAAAACCCCGAGTTTTCTGACCCGACACATGGTCTTATACCTCTCCCCCCCTAGGACAGAAAAGGGGAGGAGAGATGAGGGTGAGAGAGAACAAAATAGGAAAAGTATGCGACCCGATAATTTGGCTTAAGGTAATACTGGGATGTCCGATAGGCTCGGGCGGGTTAGGTTTCTGAGGTTATCTCGCTACACATTCCCCAAAGGATCCGCCGATCCAGTTGGTTAGATAGAAGGCAGCGGAGGGCACAGGCCGGCGCATGTCTCCGTCAGTAAACCTCACCGTATCAAGGTCGCATTAATGTTGGAGTGGGTACGAAGGCCGGCGAAGTGAAAGTGCACCTCAACCAGAACCTCCCCCGAGTAGCTGAGGCGCTACCCAGGTCTTCGGCCTGCAAGATGGGAAAAACAGTGAAAAGCGACAGAAAAGTACAGACCTACAAGACTACCCTTGCCTTAAATACCAGACCACCCTTGTCTTAAATTGTGTCTAATTCAAAATTGTGGTTGAACTAATAAAAATGTTTTACATCTATTTTTTTTAAAAAATCAACTGTTTTGTTTAGAAAGGGTCCCATTAAGTCATCATTGTTGTGGGTAATTTGAACGTCAAAATTTTGTAGACACCTCATCAGTAGTGGACCTTGGGGTCACAGAGTGTTTCGGCCATTACCACAAGACACCCTCGCCCAAGGGAGGCCCCGCCGGGGTGGATCAAGCCCCGAAGTGTGTCTACCTCGTCAATTGAAATTTCAGTTATCTGTCCAGTCAACTGTCTAGCTTTAACGCCGACAGAGTAGATCAATTGGTCCGTCTGTTGGATATATTGAAAGTTTAGCTATTAGTTTTATAACTTTTGGTTTATTTTTGTTTCCGTTTGTCTTTATCATTTAATTTTTAGGCATTTATTGCATAGTTGGGATTGCTAACCTTTCTTTGATAATGGAACAAATACAAAATGGATGCATATTACCTTGTGGGGGGGATCCCTTGCCAGCGCCACTCTCTCAAGTCACGGAGCCACTACCAATCGCCCACTCCCATGAGCCTCAGCTAAGTATCATGGCGGCTCTCGTCAAACCATCACATGTCAAAAAATTGATAAGAGCCGAATAAAGTCCGATTGAAAACATTAGTATTGTTGAAATGTATTTGTCGGGCTCCTTTATCCATCATTTTAATCCATAACGATGATAAATTTCCCAATTTTAAATCGCATTACGCGGACCGTCACTGAAATAAGTAAGAGCGAACCAAAACTACCCATGAGCCCCTGCTAGCTAGCCTATTATTTTATCGTTTACCACGTTGTTAAAATTCCAACTCGCAGAGCGGCCAGCTCACTCCCCTTCAACCCCACGCCACCGTCCAAGCGCGCCGCCTGCTCACCTTAAACCGTGAATCAAATCTCGAACGTCAATTACAACGTATTTCCGGAATGAACTCTTGTTAGCCGTGCAGCCGTTAACATAGCATTAGCAAAAAGGAAGTACCCACAAGCCCAGTGCTGTGTCATGGCAATTCCGGCAAACATTAACACTCTCAAAGTTACCCAAATAAACCGCTAAGACTCGAGTAAACTTCGATTCAATGCCTTGGTACTTCCCAAATGTGTCGCCCGGCTTCATTTATTCGTGAATTTGATCCCTAACTTTCAAAGTTTTGCATATATGGAATGGAATCCTTTTACCCGTATTGTAGCTAATCGGAGCATTAGCCAACCGGAAGTACCCATAAGCCCCCGCGGCGCGTCATAGAGGCTCCCTGTAAACAATAACATTAATAAAATCGCCCCACAAAATGATGATAATCGAATAAAAATCGATTTGAATAGTTTAATCGTGCTAACCCGGTCAATTCTGTCCGTCAACTCCTCCCCAACAACAATAACACTGCAATAGCTAGAAAATAAAGAGAGAGAGAGAGAGAGAGCAAGAGCAAGAAGAAAAGAGAGCACAAGATGAAGAAAGAGAGCACACGAGAGAGAGCAAGAGGGCCAAAAAGGGTGAGAGGGAGAAGGAGAGCGCAAGAGGGAGAAAGAGAGCACATGAGGGAGAAAGAAAGCGCCAGAGAGAGAGAGAGAAAGAGAGAGAGAGAGAGAGAGAGCAAGAGGGCCAAAGAGAGGGAGAAAGAGAACGCAAGAGGGAGAACGAGAGTGCAAGAGTGTGAGAGAGCGAGAGAGAGAGAGAGAGAGAGAGAGAGGGTTACGGTTAGGGTTAGGATAAGGTTTAGGGTTAGTTAGAGAGATTGAGCGAGAGAGAGAGAGAGAGAGAGAGGGTTAGGGTTAGGATAAAGGTTACGGTTAGGGTTAGAGAGAGAGAGAGAGACACACCGAAAAAAAAGAGAGAGAGCAAGAGGGCCCAAGAGAGCAAGAAGGAGAAAGAGAGCGCCAGAGGGAGAAAGAGTGTGTGTGAGAGAGAGAGAGAGAGAGAGAGAGAGAGAGAGAGCGCGCGAGCGAGAGAAAGAGAGAGAGCGCGGGAGAGCGAGCGAGGGAGAGAGACCACGGATAGGTAATGGGAAATGGGACTGCATCTCAACCAAAACCCCGAGTTTTCTGACCCGACACATGGTCTTATACCTCTCCCCCCCTAGGACAGAAAAGGGGAGGAGAGATGAGGGTGAGAGAGAACAAAATAGGAAAAGTATGCGACCCGATAATTTGGCTTAAGGTAATACTGGGATGTCCGATAGGCTCGGGCGGGTTAGGTTTCTGAGGTTATCTCGCTACACATTCCCCAAAGGATCCGCCGATCCAGTTGGTTAGATAGAAGGCAGCGGAGGGCACAGGCCGGCGCATGTCTCCGTCAGTAAACCTCACCGTATCAAGGTCGCATTAATGTTGGAGTGGGTACGAAGGCCGGCGAAGTGAAAGTGCACCTCAACCAGAACCTCCCCCGAGTAGCTGAGGCGCTACCCAGGTCTTCGGCCTGCAAGATGGGAAAAACAGTGAAAAGCGACAGAAAAGTACAGACCTACAAGACTACCCTTGCCTTAAATACCAGACCACCCTTGTCTTAAATTGTGTCTAATTCAAAATTGTGGTTGAACTAATAAAAATGTTTTACATCTATTTTTTTTAAAAAATCAACTGTTTTGTTTAGAAAGGGTCCCATTAAGTCATCATTGTTGTGGGTAATTTGAACGTCAAAATTTTGTAGACACCTCATCAGTAGTGGACCTTGGGGTCACAGAGTGTTTCGGCCATTACCACAAGACACCCTCGCCCAAGGGAGGCCCCGCCGGGGTGGATCAAGCCCCGAAGTGTGTCTACCTCGTCAATTGAAATTTCAGTTATCTGTCCAGTCAACTGTCTAGCTTTAACGCCGACAGAGTAGATCAATTGGTCCGTCTGTTGGATATATTGAAAGTTTAGCTATTAGTTTTATAACTTTTGGTTTATTTTTGTTTCCGTTTGTCTTTATCATTTAATTTTTAGGCATTTATTGCATAGTTGGGATTGCTAACCTTTCTTTGATAATGGAACAAATACAAAATGGATGCATATTACCTTGTGGGGGGGATCCCTTGCCAGCGCCACTCTCTCAAGTCACGGAGCCACTACCAATCGCCCACTCCCATGAGCCTCAGCTAAGTATCATGGCGGCTCTCGTCAAACCATCACATGTCAAAAAATTGATAAGAGCCGAATAAAGTCCGATTGAAAACATTAGTATTGTTGAAATGTATTTGTCGGGCTCCTTTATCCATCATTTTAATCCATAACGATGATAAATTTCCCAATTTTAAATCGCATTACGCGGACCGTCACTGAAATAAGTAAGAGCGAACCAAAACTACCCATGAGCCCCTGCTAGCTAGCCTATTATTTTATCGTTTACCACGTTGTTAAAATTCCAACTCGCAGAGCGGCCAGCTCACTCCCCTTCAACCCCACGCCACCGTCCAAGCGCGCCGCCTGCTCACCTTAAACCGTGAATCAAATCTCGAACGTCAATTACAACGTATTTCCGGAATGAACTCTTGTTAGCCGTGCAGCCGTTAACATAGCATTAGCAAAAAGGAAGTACCCACAAGCCCAGTGCTGTGTCATGGCAATTCCGGCAAACATTAACACTCTCAAAGTTACCCAAATAAACCGCTAAGACTCGAGTAAACTTCGATTCAATGCCTTGGTACTTCCCAAATGTGTCGCCCGGCTTCATTTATTCGTGAATTTGATCCCTAACTTTCAAAGTTTTGCATATATGGAATGGAATCCTTTTACCCGTATTGTAGCTAATCGGAGCATTAGCCAACCGGAAGTACCCATAAGCCCCCGCGGCGCGTCATAGAGGCTCCCTGTAAACAATAACATTAATAAAATCGCCCCACAAAATGATGATAATCGAATAAAAATCGATTTGAATAGTTTAATCGTGCTAACCCGGTCAATTCTGTCCGTCAACTCCTCCCCAACAACAATAACACTGCAATAGCTAGAAAATAAAGAGAGAGAGAGAGAGAGAGCAAGAGCAAGAAGAAAAGAGAGCACAAGATGAAGAAAGAGAGCACACGAGAGAGAGCAAGAGGGCCAAAAAGGGTGAGAGGGAGAAGGAGAGCGCAAGAGGGAGAAAGAGAGCACATGAGGGAGAAAGAAAGAGAGAGAGAGAGGACGAGAAGCAAGAGGGCCAAAGAGAGGGAGAAAGAGAACGCAAGAGGGAGAACGAGAGTGCAAGAGTGTGAGAGAGCGAGAGAGAGAGAGAGAGAGAGAGAGAGGGTTACGGTTAGGGGTTAGGATAAGGTTTAGGGTTAGTTAGAGAGATTGAGCGAAGAGATGAGAGAGAGAGAGAGAGGGTTAGGGTTAGGATAAAGGGTTACGGTTAGGGTTAGAGAGAGAGAGAGATGACACACCGAAAAAAAGAGAGAGAGCAAGAGGGCCCAAGAGAGCAAGAAGGAGAAAGAGAGCGCCAGAGGGAGAAAGAGTGTGTGTGTAGAGAGAGAGAGAGAGAGAGAGAGAGAGAGAGAGCGCGCGAGCGAGAGAAAGAGAGAGAGCGCGGGAGAGCGAGCGAGGGAGAGAGACCACGGATAGGTAATGGGAAATGGGACTGCATCTCAACCAAAACCCCGAGTTTTCTGACCCGACACATGGTCTTATACCTCTCCCCCCCTAGGACAGAAAAGGGGAGGAGAGATGAGGGTGAGAGAGAACAAAATAGGAAAAGTATTGCGACCCGATAATTTGGCTTAAGGTAATACTGGGATGTCCGATAGGCTCGGGCGGGTTAGGTTCTGAGGTTATCTCGCTACACATTCCCCAAAGGATCCGCCGATCCAGTTGGTTAGATAGAAGGCAGCGGAGGGCACAGGCCGGCGCATGTCTCCGTCAGTAAACCTCACCGTATCAAGGTCGCATTAATGTTGGAGTGGGTACGAAGGCCGGCGAAGTGAAAGTGCACCTCAACCAGAACCTCCCCCGAGTAGCTGAGGCGCTACCCAGGTCTTCGGCCTGCAAGATGGCGAAAAACAGTGAAAAGCCGACAGAAAAGTACAGACCTACAAGACTACCCCTTGCCTTAAATACCAGACCACCCTTGTCTTAAATTGTGTCTAATTCAAAATTGTGGTTGAACTAAAGTAAAAATGTTTTTACATCTATTTTTTTTAAAAAATCAACTGTTTTGTTTAGAAAGGGGTCCCATTAAGTCATCATTGTTGTGGGTAATTTGAACGTCAAAATTTTGTAGACACCTCATCAGTAGTGGACCTTGGGGTCACAGAGTGTTTCGCCATTACCACAAGACACCCTCGCCCAAGGGAGGCCCCGCCGGGGTGGATCAAGCCCCGAAGTGTGTCTACCTCGTCAATTGAAATTTCAGTTATCTGTCCAGTCAACTGTCTAGCTTTAACGCCGACAGAGTAGATCAATTGGTCCGTCTGTTGGATATATGAAAGTTTAGCTAGTTAGTTTTATAACTTTTGGTTTATTTTTGTTTCCGTTAGTCTTTATCATTTAATTTTTAGGCATTTATTGCATAGTTGGGATTGCTAACCTTCTTTGATAATGGAACAAATACAAAATGAGATGCATATTACCTTGTGGGGGGGATCCCTTGCCAGCGCCACTCTCTCAAGTCACGGAGCCACTACCAATCGCCCACTCCCATGAGCCTCAGCTAAGTATCATGGCGGCTCTCGTCAAACCATCACATGTCAAAAAATTGATAAGAGCCGAATAAAGTCCGATTGAAAACATTAGTATTGTTGAAATGTATTTGTCGGGCTCCTTTATCCATCATTTTAATCCATAACGATGATAAATTTCCCAATTTTAAATCGCATTACGCGGACCGTCACGAAATAAGTAAGAGCGAACCAAAACTACCCATGAGCCCACTGCTAGCTAGCCTATTATTTTATCGTTTACCACGTTGTTAAAATTCCAACTTCGCAGAGCGGCCAGCTCACTCCCCTTCAACCCCACGCCACCAGTCCAAGCGCGCCGCTGCTCACCTTAAACCGTGAATCAAATCTCGAACGTCAATTACAACGTATTTCCGGAATGAACTCTTGTTAGCCGTGCAGCCGTTAACATAGCATTAGCAAAAAGGAAGTACCCACAAGCCCATGTGCTGCTGTCATGGCAATTCCGGCAAACATTAACACTCTCAAAGTTACCCAAATAAACCGCTAAGACTCGAGTAAACTTCGATTCAATGCCTTGGTACTTCCCAAATGTGTCGCCCGGCTTCATTTATTCGAGAATTTGATCCCTAACTTTCAAAGTTTTGCATATATGGAATGGAATCCTTTTACCCGTATTGTAGCTAATCGGAGCATTAGCCAACCGGAAGTACCCCATAAGCCCCCGCGGCTGCGTCATAGAGGCTCCCTGTAAACAATAACATTAATAAAATCGCCCCACAAAATGATGATAATCGAATAAAAATCGATTTGAATAGTTTAATCGTGCTAACCCGGTCAATTCTGTCCGTCAACTCCTCCCCAACAACAATAACACTGCAATAGCTAGAAAATAAAGAGAGAGAGAGAGGAGAGAGCAAGAGCAAGAAGAAAAGAGAGCACAAGATGAAGAAAGAGAGCACACGAGAGAGAGCAAGAGGGCCAAAAAGGGTGAGAGGGAGAAGGAGAGCGCAAGAGGGGAGAAAGAGAGCACAATGAGGGAGAAAGAAAGCGCCAGAGAGAGAGAGAGAAAGAGAGAGAGAGAGAGAGAGAGCAAGAGGGCCAAAGAGAGGGAGAAAGAGAACGCCAAGAGGGGAGAACGAGAGTGCAAGAGTGTGAGAGAGCGAGAGAGAGAGAGAGAGAGAGAGAGAGGGTTACGGTTAGGGTTAGGATAAGGTTAGGGTTAGTTAGAGAGATTGAGCGAGAGAGAGAGAGAGAGAGAGAGGGTTAGGGTTAGGATAAAGGTTACGGTTAGGGTTAGAGAGAGAGAGAGACACACCCGAAAAAAAAGAGAGAGAGCAAGAGGGCCCAAGAGAGCAAGAAGGAGAAGAGAGCGCCAGAGGGAGAAAGAGTGTGTCGTGAGAGAGAGAGAGAGAGAGAGAGAGAGAGAGAGAGCGCGCGAGCGAGAGAAAGAGAGAGAGCGCGGGAGAGCGAGCGAGGGAGAGAGACCACGGATAGGTAATGGGAAATGGGACTGCATCTCAACCAAAACCCCGAGTTTTCTGACCCGACACATGGTCTTATACCTCTCCCCCCCTAGGACAGAAAAGGGGAGGAGAGATGAGGGTGAGATGAGAACAAAATAGGAAAAGTATGCGACCCGATAATTTGGCTTAAGGTAATACTGGGATGTCCGATAGGCTCGGGCGGGTTAGGTTTCTGAGGTTATCTCGCTACACATTCCCCAAAGGATCCGCCGATCCAGTTGGTTAGATAGAAGGCAGCGGAGGGCACAGGCCGGCGCATGTCTCCGTCAGTAAACCTCACCGTATCAAGGTCGCATTAATGTTGGAGTGGGTACGAAGGCCGGCGAAGTGAAAGTGCACCTCAACCAGAACCTCCCCCGAGTAGCTGAGGCGCTACCCAGGTCTTCGGCCTGCAAGATGGGAAAAACAGTGAAAAGCGACAGAAAAGTACAGACCTACAAGACTACCCTTGCCTTAAATACCAGACCACCCTTGTCTTAAATTGTGTCTAATTCAAAATTGTGGTTGAACTAATAAAAATGTTTTACATCTATTTTTTTTAAAAAATCAACTGTTTTGTTTAGAAAGGGTCCCATTAAGTCATCATTGTTGT
The DNA here is from genome assembly GCF_033458585.1 of Syngnathus typhle. Lineage (NCBI taxonomy): Eukaryota > Metazoa > Chordata > Actinopteri > Syngnathiformes > Syngnathidae > Syngnathus > Syngnathus typhle. Next base: position 136,079 of record NW_026872056.1, read on the forward strand.
GGGTAATTTGAACGTCAAAATTTTGTAGACACCTCATCAGTAGTGGACCTTGGGGTCACAGAGTGTTTCGGCCATTACCACAAGACACCCTCGCCCAAGGGAGGCCCCGCCGGGGTGGATCAAGCCCCGAAGTGTGTCTACCTCGTCAATTGAAATTTCAGTTATCTGTCCAGTCAACTGTCTAGCTTTAACGCCGACAGAGTAGATCAATTGGTCCGTCTGTTGGATATATTGAAAGTTTAGCTATTAGTTTTATAACTTTTGGTTTATTTTTGTTTCCGTTTGTCTTTATCATTTAATTTTTAGGCATTTATTGCATAGTTGGGATTGCTAACCTTTCTTTGATAATGGAACAAATACAAAATGGATGCATATTACCTTGTGGGGGGGATCCCTTGCCAGCGCCACTCTCTCAAGTCACGGAGCCACTACCAATCGCCCACTCCCATGAGCCTCAGCTAAGTATCATGGCGGCTCTCGTCAAACCATCACATGTCAAAAAATTGATAAGAGCCGAATAAAGTCCGATTGAAAACATTAGTATTGTTGAAATGTATTTGTCGGGCTCCTTTATCCATCATTTTAATCCATAACGATGATAAATTTCCCAATTTTAAATCGCATTACGCGGACCGTCACTGAAATAAGTAAGAGCGAACCAAAACTACCCATGAGCCCCTGCTAGCTAGCCTATTATTTTATCGTTTACCACGTTGTTAAAATTCCAACTCGCAGAGCGGCCAGCTCACTCCCCTTCAACCCCACGCCACCGTCCAAGCGCGCCGCCTGCTCACCTTAAACCGTGAATCAAATCTCGAACGTCAATTACAACGTATTTCCGGAATGAACTCTTGTTAGCCGTGCAGCCGGGTTAGGGTTAGGGTTAGGGTTAGGGTTAGGGTTAGGGTTAGGGGTTAGGGGTTAGGGTTAGGGTTAGGGTTAGGGTTAGGGTTAGGGTTAGGGTTAGGGTTAGGGTTAGGGTTAGGGTTAGGGTTAGGGTTAGGGTTAGGGTTAGGGTTAGGGTTAGGGTTAGGGTTAGGGTTAGGGTTAGGGTTAGGGTTAGGGTTAGGGTTAGGGTTAGGGTTAGGGTTAGGGTTAGGGTTAGGGTTAGGGTTAGGGTTAGGGTTAGGGTTAGGGTTAGGGTTAGGGTTAGGGTTAGGGTTAGGGTTAGGGTTAGGGTTAGGGTTAGGGTTAGGGTTACGATGGGAGCCCCCCCTCCCATAGGAAGGAGGGGCAAAAGCACGGTCCATCCGTCCGGCACACCTCCCAGCCTCCTGCCCAGGGCTCTGGTAAGCCAAGCGGCGGCGTCGGCCATAGTGGACCGTGGTCCAACCTTGCTCCATTATTAGGATTTTGCCTTTGTTATTTATGTAATAAAATTATTTATGTTTTTATGTGCAATAAAGAAAATTTGATGAACAAAATTGGTTTTATTATAAACAAAATTGGTTTTATTAAAACAGTTTTTATGGCCAATATAATGAAAGTGTGCCCTGACAACGTTTCGGCCGCATGGGCCTTCTTCAGGTCTGGCACACAAACAAAAAATGAAAAATTGCTAAATTTATTGAATGTATTTACTGCTGAGTTGTTTACCCTTTGCTCTCCCTAAATGCACTGAGCGTCTGTCGCCCTGCACGTCTATTTATATCCTCTGTTCGGTTCGAATTTTTATTTTCAAATTTACGTTTTTGTTTTTGACTTTTTTTCTTTTTGGAAATAAAACTGTGTTTTTCGACTTTGTCTTTTTGGAAATGAAACTGGTTTTAGCCTTAATGAAAGTGTTCTATTTACAATTTATTGTTATGAAATAGGAATGTGAACATTGTGTTGACTTGTTTTTTCAAAAAAATTTTTTTTTTTTTTATTATTTTCCTATTTTTTATTATTATATATTTTTTTATTATATTCTTTTATTTTTGGTGTTGCTTCTCGTTTTTCTTACTACAGGTGAGTGGATTATTAAGGTAGGTATTTATACATGCATATAAAATGCCTATTAAAAATTTTTTCGTTGATTGCTTTTTGTGATTTTTTACCTTTTGTGATTTTTTAGCGGGCGTGGTCCGGGGACCAGAGGCGTGGACTACAGGTAAGTGGATTATGCAGGTAGGCATTTATATACATGTATAATTTGTTGATTTTTTTTCCTTTTTTTGTTTGTTGTTGATTTTTTTCTTTTTTTTGTTTTTCAGTGAGCCTGGACCGGGGACCAGAGGCGTGGCACCAATTTGAGGTGAGTATACAAAGTAAGTATCTAAGGTAAGTGGGTCCGAATCAATCTTAAATTTTATTAGTGGGTCCGAATTATTCTGATTAAATTTCAATTACATTTTATTAAGGTGAGTGAGGCCGAATTACTTTATACAAATTTTTGGATAAATTTATCCTAATTATGTAAATTGAGTCTGCCGTTTGGAATAACTGTTCCTAGTGGGATGTATACAGGGATTGGATTCGGGGTAGGGTTAGGGTTAGGGTTAGGGTTAGGGTTAGGGTTGGGGGTTAGGGTTGGGGTTGGGGTTAGGGTAGGATGAGGGTGTGAGCAGGCCTGGATTAAAACGTTCCCCACAATAGACTTCACCACAAATGAGATCATGAAGGCTTGACTCCCAGTGGATCATCATCCTGGCTGCGGTGTCAGCCGTCCATTGGAGCTGGTCCTGTTGGACCTGGAACTGCCCGTGTGGTAGCTGGGGAAGCTGTGTAACATCCTCACGTTCTTTGACCCATTCGTTGACCATGTTGAGGTTCTCTTTTTCCCAGTCTGGCAGGAGGTCCGAGTAGTGGATGTAAGGGATGACGATGATCGCATAAGGGAACCTGACATCGAGGGAATTGAGCATCCTCTGGATCGACTTAATGGTCGTCTCCTTAACCTTATTGGCCCTGTCATAAATGCCAAACGCCAAGATAATGACATCCATATAGTCGTCGTGTTTCACCAGAGCATTGTCCAGGTAAGTATGGCCGTGCCGAAACAAGCCCTCCGGTATACTAACCCTTTGCATTTCGTGGTCTATAGGGGCCGGCAATTGGCTCACATTGGAGTCACCCACAATGATCCACTTCGATGTGATTGGGTCGGTCACCCGACCTTGGGGGTTTCGCGCTTTCCGGTGTCCAGGTGGTATTGGTTCCACCGGGGGGGCCAAACTCTGGATCCCCACGGAAGGACCAGGCGACGCGACCCAAGCCTCCGTCTCGCAACCACCAGGCCGGGAATCCCCAGCAGGTGGGGTCAGGAGAACCCGGTCGGTTTTGGCCTTGACCTTGCCCGGGGGCTGGGGAGACTCCAGCGGCTGACTCGGAAACGGCGGTGGTAACACCACACCATTGTCCTCATCCTCCACTGTATCATCCAGCCCCGAGACCAAACTTGGTGTCGGTGTAGTCTGGGACAGGACCGGTGCCAACAGGGCCACGGGTACCGGCACCTGACTTGGTGCCGGCGACGACCGGGTCTGAATCGGCGTCAACAGAGTCACGGGCTCCGTCAATGGAGTCACGGGCCCCGGATCTGGACCTGGTGTTGGAGGAGAAGTCGGGCTCGGTGAAGCAGGGGATGGATCTACCGTGTTCGCCCTGACCTGCTCCGCAACATAGTCCAAAGTGGCCTGCGAGAGCCGCGGAAAATTCCGTCTGGCCCACCTCGTCGCCACCGCAAAGGCAGCTTCCCATTCTGGGGTAATGAGTGTCTGCAGGTCCTTCACAAGCTGGGCAAGACAGGTCAAGTAATGGTCGGTCAAAATTTGGCATGTTGTGTGGCCCCAATTTTGAGCATTGCCCATGATCAGGTCCAATGCATCCCCGGCAGGGAATGCTGGCCTGACCATGGTCGCCAAAACCTGCACCATCCTTGCAATCATTCGCGGTTGCGGGGCTCCACTCTCAGGGTCTACATTCCGCAGATGATGTGTCACTTTAATGATGTTGTGCAACTTTCGGACTAGGAGGCCAAAATGGGCATCGGCTTGTTGCCATCTATTGGCCGGAGCCTCACCTCGGGTGCCACGTGCACCAGGAGGCGGTCTACGACCTTGGCGAACCACCGTAGCATACGAGCGAACCCTGAGGCCGGAGTGGCCGGGGGGCACCGGAGGAGGCGCTGGCTGGTTAGGATTACGATGGGAGCCCCCCCTCCCATAGGAAGGAGGGGCAAAAGCACGGTCCATCCGTCCGGCACACCTCCCAGCCTCCTGCCCAGGGCTCTGGTAAGCCAAGCGGCGGCGTCGGCCATAGTGGACCGTGGTCCAACCTTGCTCCATTATTAGGATTTTGCCTTTGTTATTTATGTAATAAAATTATTTATGTTTTTATGTGCAATAAAGAAAATTTGATGAACAAAATTGGTTTTATTATAAACAAAATTGGTTTTATTAAAACAGTTTTTATGGCCAATATAATGAAAGTGTGCCCTGACAACGTTTCGGCCGCATGGGCCTTCTTCAGGTCTGGCACACAAACAAAAAATGAAAAATTGCTAAATTTATTGAATGTATTTACTGCTGAGTTGTTTACCCTTTGCTCTCCCTAAATGCACTGAGCGTCTGTCGCCCTGCACGTCTATTTATATCCTCTGTTCGGTTCGAATTTTTATTTTCAAATTTACGTTTTTGTTTTTGACTTTTTTTCTTTTTGGAAATAAAACTGTGTTTTTCGACTTTGTCTTTTTGGAAATGAAACTGGTTTTAGCCTTAATGAAAGTGTTCTATTTACAATTTATTGTTATGAAATAGGAATGTGAACATTGTGTTGACTTGTTTTTTCAAAAAATTTTTTTTATTATTTTCCTATTTTTTATTATTATATATTTTTTTATTATATTCTTTTATTTTTGGTGTTGCTTCTCGTTTTTCTTACTACAGGTGAGTGGATTATTAAGGTAGGTATTTATACATGCATATAAAATGCCTATTAAAAATTTTTTCGTTGATTGCTTTTTGTGATTTTTTACCTTTTGTGATTTTTTAGCGGGCGTGGTCCGGGGACCAGAGGCGTGGACTACAGGTAAGTGGATTATGCAGGTAGGCATTTATATACATGTATAATTTGTTGATTTTTTTTCCTTTTTTTGTTTGTTGTTGATTTTTTTCTTTTTTTTGTTTTTCAGTGAGCCTGGACCGGGGACCAGAGGCGTGGCACCAATTTGAGGTGAGTATACAAAGTAAGTATCTAAGGTAAGTGGGTCCGAATCAATCTTAAATTTTATTAGTGGGTCCGAATTATTCTGATTAAATTTCAATTACATTTTATTAAGGTGAGTGAGGCCGAATTACTTTATACAAATTTTTGGATAAATTTATCCTAATTATGTAAATTGAGTCTGCCGTTTGGAATAACTGTTCCTAGTGGGATGTATACAGGGATTGGATTCGGGGTAGGGTTAGGGTTAGGGTTAGGGTTAGGGTTAGGGTTGGGGGTTAGGGTTGGGGTTGGGGTTAGGGTAGGATGAGGGTGTGAGCAGGCCTGGATTAAAACGTTCCCCACAATAGACTTCACCACAAATGAGATCATGAAGGCTTGACTCCCAGTGGATCATCATCCTGGCTGCGGTGTCAGCCGTCCATTGGAGCTGGTCCTGTTGGACCTGGAACTGCCCGTGTGGTAGCTGGGGAAGCTGTGTAACATCCTCACGTTCTTTGACCCATTCGTTGACCATGTTGAGGTTCTCTTTTTCCCAGTCTGGCAGGAGGTCCGAGTAGTGGATGTAAGGGATGACGATGATCGCATAAGGGAACCTGACATCGAGGGAATTGAGCATCCTCTGGATCGACTTAATGGTCGTCTCCTTAACCTTATTGGCCCTGTCATAAATGCCAAACGCCAAGATAATGACATCCATATAGTCGTCGTGTTTCACCAGAGCATTGTCCAGGTAAGTATGGCCGTGCCGAAACAAGCCCTCCGGTATACTAACCCTTTGCATTTCGTGGTCTATAGGGGCCGGCAATTGGCTCACATTGGAGTCACCCACAATGATCCACTTCGATGTGATTGGGTCGGTCACCCGACCTTGGGGGTTTCGCGCTTTCCGGTGTCCAGGTGGTATTGGTTCCACCGGGGGGGCCAAACTCTGGATCCCCACGGAAGGACCAGGCGACGCGACCCAAGCCTCCGTCTCGCAACCACCAGGCCGGGAATCCCCAGCAGGTGGGGTCAGGAGAACCCGGTCGGTTTTGGCCTTGACCTTGCCCGGGGGCTGGGGAGACTCCAGCGGCTGACTCGGAAACGGCGGTGGTAACACCACACCATTGTCCTCATCCTCCACTGTATCATCCAGCCCCGAGACCAAACTTGGTGTCGGTGTAGTCTGGGACAGGACCGGTGCCAACAGGGCCACGGGTACCGGCACCTGACTTGGTGCCGGCGACGACCGGGTCTGAATCGGCGTCAACAGAGTCACGGGCTCCGTCAATGGAGTCACGGGCCCCGGATCTGGACCTGGTGTTGGAGGAGAAGTCGGGCTCGGTGAAGCAGGGGATGGATCTACCGTGTTCGCCCTGACCTGCTCCGCAACATAGTCCAAAGTGGCCTGCGAGAGCCGCGGAAAATTCCGTCTGGCCCACCTCGTCGCCACCGCAAAGGCAGCTTCCCATTCTGGGGTAATGAGTGTCTGCAGGTCCTTCACAAGCTGGGCAAGACAGGTCAAGTAATGGTCGGTCAAAATTTGGCATGTTGTGTGGCCCCAATTTTGAGCATTGCCCATGATCAGGTCCAATGCATCCCCGGCAGGGAATGCTGGCCTGACCATGGTCGCCAAAACCTGCACCATCCTTGCAATCATTCGCGGTTGCGGGGCTCCACTCTCAGGGTCTACATTCCGCAGATGATGTGTCACTTTAATGATGTTGTGCAACTTTCGGACTAGGAGGCCAAAATGGGCATCGGCTTGTTGCCATCTATTGGCCGGAGCCTCACCTCGGGTGCCACGTGCACCAGGAGGCGGTCTACGACCTTGGCGAACCACCGTAGCATACGAGCGAACCCTGAGGCCGGAGTGGCCGGGGGGCACCGGAGGAGGCGCTGGCTGGTTAGGATTACGATGGGAGCCCCCCCTCCCATAGGAAGGAGGGGCAAAAGCACGGTCCATCCGTCCGGCACACCTCCCAGCCTCCTGCCCAGGGCTCTGGTAAGCCAAGCGGCGGCGTCGGCCATAGTGGACCGTGGTCCAACCTTGCTCCATTATTAGGATTTTGCCTTTGTTATTTATGTAATAAAATTATTTATGTTTTTATGTGCAATAAAGAAAATTTGATGAACAAAATTGGTTTTATTATAAACAAAATTGGTTTTATTAAAACAGTTTTTATGGCCAATATAATGAAAGTGTGCCCTGACAACGTTTCGGCCGCATGGGCCTTCTTCAGGTCTGGCACACAAACAAAAAATGAAAAATTGCTAAATTTATTGAATGTATTTACTGCTGAGTTGTTTACCCTTTGCTCTCCCTAAATGCACTGAGCGTCTGTCGCCCTGCACGTCTATTTATATCCTCTGTTCGGTTCGAATTTTTATTTTCAAATTTACGTTTTTGTTTTTGACTTTTTTTCTTTTTGGAAATAAAACTGTGTTTTTCGACTTTGTCTTTTTGGAAATGAAACTGGTTTTAGCCTTAATGAAAGTGTTCTATTTACAATTTATTGTTATGAAATAGGAATGTGAACATTGTGTTGACTTGTTTTTTCAAAAAATTTTTTTTATTATTTTCCTATTTTTTATTATTATATATTTTTTTATTATATTCTTTTATTTTTGGTGTTGCTTCTCGTTTTTCTTACTACAGGTGAGTGGATTATTAAGGTAGGTATTTATACATGCATATAAAATGCCTATTAAAAATTTTTTCGTTGATTGCTTTTTGTGATTTTTTACCTTTTGTGATTTTTTAGCGGGCGTGGTCCGGGGACCAGAGGCGTGGACTACAGGTAAGTGGATTATGCAGGTAGGCATTTATATACATGTATAATTTGTTGATTTTTTTTCCTTTTTTTGTTTGTTGTTGATTTTTTTCTTTTTTTTGTTTTTCAGTGAGCCTGGACCGGGGACCAGAGGCGTGGCACCAATTTGAGGTGAGTATACAAAGTAAGTATCTAAGGTAAGTGGGTCCGAATCAATCTTAAATTTTATTAGTGGGTCCGAATTATTCTGATTAAATTTCAATTACATTTTATTAAGGTGAGTGAGGCCGAATTACTTTATACAAATTTTTGGATAAATTTATCCTAATTATGTAAATTGAGTCTGCCGTTTGGAATAACTGTTCCTAGTGGGATGTATACAGGGATTGGATTCGGGGTAGGGTTAGGGTTAGGGTTAGGGTTAGGGTTAGGGTTGGGGGTTAGGGTTGGGGTTGGGGTTAGGGTAGGATGAGGGTGTGAGCAGGCCTGGATTAAAACGTTCCCCACAATAGACTTCACCACAAATGAGATCATGAAGGCTTGACTCCCAGTGGATCATCATCCTGGCTGCGGTGTCAGCCGTCCATTGGAGCTGGTCCTGTTGGACCTGGAACTGCCCGTGTGGTAGCTGGGGAAGCTGTGTAACATCCTCACGTTCTTTGACCCATTCGTTGACCATGTTGAGGTTCTCTTTTTCCCAGTCTGGCAGGAGGTCCGAGTAGTGGATGTAAGGGATGACGATGATCGCATAAGGGAACCTGACATCGAGGGAATTGAGCATCCTCTGGATCGACTTAATGGTCGTCTCCTTAACCTTATTGGCCCTGTCATAAATGCCAAACGCCAAGATAATGACATCCATATAGTCGTCGTGTTTCACCAGAGCATTGTCCAGGTAAGTATGGCCGTGCCGAAACAAGCCCTCCGGTATACTAACCCTTTGCATTTCGTGGTCTATAGGGGCCGGCAATTGGCTCACATTGGAGTCACCCACAATGATCCACTTCGATGTGATTGGGTCGGTCACCCGACCTTGGGGGTTTCGCGCTTTCCGGTGTCCAGGTGGTATTGGTTCCACCGGGGGGGCCAAACTCTGGATCCCCACGGAAGGACCAGGCGACGCGACCCAAGCCTCCGTCTCGCAACCACCAGGCCGGGAATCCCCAGCAGGTGGGGTCAGGAGAACCCGGTCGGTTTTGGCCTTGACCTTGCCCGGGGGCTGGGGAGACTCCAGCGGCTGACTCGGAAACGGCGGTGGTAACACCACACCATTGTCCTCATCCTCCACTGTATCATCCAGCCCCGAGACCAAACTTGGTGTCGGTGTAGTCTGGGACAGGACCGGTGCCAACAGGGTTAGGGTTAGGGTTAGGGTTAGGGTTAGGGTTAGGGTTAGGGTTAGGGTTAGGGTTAGGGTTAGGGTTAGGGTTAGGGTTAGGGTTAGGGTTAGGGTTAGGATAGGATAGGGAGTCCCTCCCCCGAAGGAGAGAGACAAAGGCACGGTCCTACCATCCCGGCACCCGCCCCACGAACCAGCCCCAAAGCATCCTGCCCGCTGCGGCCAAGACCAATTTTGGTTTAATAAAGATCATTTGTCTGACCATGGACACATGCTTGTGCTTATTGATTGTGTGATTGGGTTAGGGTTAGGGTTAGGGTTAGGGTTAGGGTTAGGGTTAGGGTTAGGGTTAGGGTTAGGGTTAGGGTTAGGGTTAGGGTTAGGGTTAGGGTTAGGGTTAGGGTTAGGGTTAGGGTTAGGGTTAGGGTTAGGGTTAGGGTTAGGGTTAGGGTTAGGGTTAGGGTTAGGGTTAGGGTTAGGGTTAGGGTTAGGGTTAGGGTTAGGGTTAGGGTTAGGGTTAGGGTTAGGGTTAGGGTTAGGGTTAGGGTTAGGGTTAGGGTTAGGGTTAGGGTTAGGGTTAGGGTTAGGGTTAGGGTTAGGGTTAGGGTTAGGGTTAGGGTTAGGGTTAGGGTTAGGGTTAGGGTTAGGGTTAGGGTTAGGGTTAGGGTTAGGGTTAGGGTTAGGTTTGTGGTAAGAGACTCCCCTCCTAAAGGGAGGGAAGGTAGGTGCACGGTCCATCCATCCAAGACCCCAATCAGCCCCCAGCTCACGGTTCTGACGGGCAACGCGGCGGCGCCGGCCATAATGGACCGTCGTCCAACCCTGATCCATGGCTGTGGATTCAGATTTTGCCTTTGTTATATATTTAATAAAGTTGTTTTTTAATATATTTAATAAAGTTGTTTTTAATGAATTCAATAAAGTTGTTTTTAATAAAGTGTCAAATTTGATTTAGTTTGGCCAATATGCAATGTGTGCCCTGACAACGTTTCAGCTATTGTAAGCCTTCATCAGGTCTGGCACACATGAAATAAAAGAAAATAACATATATTTTTTTGTTTTATGAGGTGCAACAATGTGTCTTGCTTGCAGTCCAATTTCGCACTAAAGACTTTTTTCTTTGCGGATTCTTTTTATATCCTCAGCTTGGTTGAAGTTTTAAATCGTTTTTGTTTTCTAAATCTTTTTTGTTTTTCGAAATTTCGTTTTAGAAATGTTACATTGTTTAAGTTTAAATTTGCGTTTTCCAATTTATTTTCATATTTAAACTAGCCATCACATTAGGTTTAAACAAAATATTTAATTCTGGTCAATATGAGTCAATTTGTTACTGGTATTGTATGAAACATGTTAACATACTAATTTTGTTTTTTTGTTTTTAAGGTGTTTTATTTTTCTTGTTTTTTGTTTTTTCAAGTGGGCGTGGTCCAGGATCCAAAATTGAGGTTCCAACTGCAGGTAAGTGGTGCACAGGTAGGTGGATGATATATGTATATTGGGGTTTTGCAAATTTATAATTATGTGAATGAGAATGTTTGGTGACCTTTGTTTAATTCCTTTTTTATTTTGTTATTGATTCATTTTTTATTCATTTTTTATTCTTTTTTCACTCAGTTTTTTAGGTGGGCGTGGTCCGGGGACCAGACGCATGGTTCCAATTGGAGGTAAGTGTCCAGGTAGGTATCAAATATATGGGTTCGAATTAACTAATACTTATTTGTCCTAATTGTGTATATTGTGCTACTGTATGGAAGGTCTGTTCCTGGTGGGACGTAAATAGGGACTGGGATTGGGGAAAGGGTTAGGGTTAGGGTTTGGGTTAGGGTCGGGGGCAGGGTTAGGGTTGGGGGCAGGGTCAGGGGTGGGGTCAGGGGACAAAGCCCGATCCCCATGTGCAGACACCCCTCTTGGGCGGTCCTGGTTGGGAGGGAAGCGGCTGGGCTTACTGGCCACCACCGTGATCTTCCTCTGTGGGCGTGGGGACAGCGTTAATTTTTGGCTCTGAATCTCAACCTCCCCCCCTGGCTCCGGAACCTGGGGCCCCTTATCGGCGACAGGTGTGAGAGGGTTAGGGTTAGGGTTAGGAACAGGTTTGGGGCCAGGCTTAGGTTTGGGAGCGGAGCGCAGCAGGTCAGCACGGTCTTGCAAAAAGTCCAAAATGTCACACTCCACCACCGAAATTGTGTTTGGTAGTATGCGCGGAAAATTTCGCTTGGCCCAACCAACCGCCACTTGGAAAGCAGCCTCCCATTCCAGATTGTGGTTCTGGAGTGCCAATTCCATGTCGTTCCGGCAGGCATCTAGGTGGAGCTCGTAATGGCGTTTGAGGATCTGGCAGGTGGTCTTGCCCCAGGACTTGGCATTGTCCACAATCTGCCGCACAACACCCCCATCAAGGAATGCCGGCTTGATCATTGTGGACAGCACCTCCTCCATCCTTGTGACCATCCGAGGTTGTGTAGCCCACCTCTGGGGGTCTACATTGTTCAGGTGGTGGTTGACCTTAATCAAGTTAAAGATTTTGCGGACCAAGCAACCAAATGTGGCCTCTGCCGGTCTCCACTTGGAGGTCCGGGTTGCTGCTCGAGGGGGACCACGTTGGTCCTGACTTGGTTGCCCGCGGCCTTGGCGAACCACTGTCGCATATGAATCGAATCCGGAGCCGGGTGGTCTGAAGGGACCCGGAGGAGGCACAGGCTGGTTAGGTTTGTGGTAAGAGACTCCCCTCCTAAAGGGAGGGAAGGTAGGTGCACGGTCCATCCATCCAAGACCCCAATCAGCCCCCAGCTCACGGTTCTGACGGGCAACGCGGCGGCGCCGGCCATAATGGACCGTCGTCCAACCCTGATCCATGGCTGTGGATTCAGATTTTGCCTTTGTTATATATTTAATAAAGTTGTTTTTTAATATATTTAATAAAGTTGTTTTTAATGAATTCAATAAAGTTGTTTTTAATAAAGTGTCAAATTTGATTTAGTTTGGCCAATATGCAATGTGTGCCCTGACAACGTTTCAGCTATTGTAAGCCTTCATCAGGTCTGGCACACATGAAATAAAAGAAAATAACATATATTTTTTTGTTTTATGAGGTGCAACAATGTGTCTTGCTTGCAGTCCAATTTCGCACTAAAGACTTTTTTCTTTGCGGATTCTTTTTATATCCTCAGCTTGGTTGAAGTTTTAAATCGTTTTTGTTTTCTAAATCTTTTTTGTTTTTCGAAATTTCGTTTTAGAAATGTTACATTGTTTAAGTTTAAATTTGCGTTTTCCAATTTATTTTCATATTTAAACTAGCCATCACATTAGGTTTAAACAAAATATTTAATTCTGGTCAATATGAGTCAATTTGTTACTGGTATTGTATGAAACATGTTAACATACTAATTTTGTTTTTTTGTTTTTAAGGTGTTTTATTTTTCTTGTTTTTTGTTTTTTCAAGTGGGCGTGGTCCAGGATCCAAAATTGAGGTTCCAACTGCAGGTAAGTGGTGCACAGGTAGGTGGATGATATATGTATATTGGGGTTTTGCAAATTTATAATTATGTGAATGAGAATGTTTGGTGACCTTTGTTTAATTCCTTTTTTATTTTGTTATTGATTCATTTTTTATTCATTTTTTATTCTTTTTTCACTCAGTTTTTTAGGTGGGCGTGGTCCGGGGACCAGACGCATGGTTCCAATTGGAGGTAAGTGTCCAGGTAGGTATCAAATATATGGGTTCGAATTAACTAATACTTATTTGTCCTAATTGTGTATATTGTGCTACTGTATGGAAGGTCTGTTCCTGGTGGGACGTAAATAGGGACTGGGATTGGGGAAAGGGTTAGGGTTAGGGTTTGGGTTAGGGTCGGGGGCAGGGTTAGGGTTGGGGGCAGGGTCAGGGGTGGGGTCAGGGGACAAAGCCCGATCCCCATGTGCAGACACCCCTCTTGGGCGGTCCTGGTTGGGAGGGAAGCGGCTGGGCTTACTGGCCACCACCGTGATCTTCCTCTGTGGGCGTGGGGACAGCGTTAATTTTTGGCTCTGAATCTCAACCTCCCCCCCTGGCTCCGGAACCTGGGGCCCCTTATCGGCGACAGGTGTGAGAGGGTTAGGGTTAGGGTTAGGAACAGGTTTGGGGCCAGGCTTAGGTTTGGGAGCGGAGCGCAGCAGGTCAGCACGGTCTTGCAAAAAGTCCAAAATGTCACACTCCACCACCGAAATTGTGTTTGGTAGTATGCGCGGAAAATTTCGCTTGGCCCAACCAACCGCCACTTGGAAAGCAGCCTCCCATTCCAGATTGTGGTTCTGGAGTGCCAATTCCATGTCGTTCCGGCAGGCATCTAGGTGGAGCTCGTAATGGCGTTTGAGGATCTGGCAGGTGGTCTTGCCCCAGGACTTGGCATTGTCCACAATCTGCCGCACAACACCCCCATCAAGGAATGCCGGCTTGATCATTGTGGACAGCACCTCCTCCATCCTTGTGACCATCCGAGGTTGTGTAGCCCACCTCTGGGGGTCTACATTGTTCAGGTGGTGGTTGACCTTAATCAAGTTAAAGATTTTGCGGACCAAGCAACCAAATGTGGCCTCTGCCGGTCTCCACTTGGAGGTCCGGGTTGCTGCTCGAGGGGGACCACGTTGGTCCTGACTTGGTTGCCCGCGGCCTTGGCGAACCACTGTCGCATATGAATCGAATCCGGAGCCGGGTGGTCTGAAGGGACCCGGAGGAGGCACAGGCTGGTTAGGTTTGTGGTAAGAGACTCCCCTCCTAAAGGGAGGGAAGGTAGGTGCACGGTCCATCCATCCAAGACCCCAATCAGCCCCCAGCTCACGGTTCTGACGGGCAACGCGGCGGCGCCGGCCATAATGGACCGTCGTCCAACCCTGATCCATGGCTGTGGATTCAGATTTTGCCTTTGTTATATATTTAATAAAGTTGTTTTTTAATATATTTAATAAAGTTGTTTTTAATGAATTCAATAAAGTTGTTTTTAATAAAGTGTCAAATTTGATTTAGTTTGGCCAATATGCAATGTGTGCCCTGACAACGTTTCAGCTATTGTAAGCCTTCATCAGGTCTGGCACACATGAAATAAAAGAAAATAACATATATTTTTTTGTTTTATGAGGTGCAACAATGTGTCTTGCTTGCAGTCCAATTTCGCACTAAAGACTTTTTTCTTTGCGGATTCTTTTTATATCCTCAGCTTGGTTGAAGTTTTAAATCGTTTTTGTTTTCTAAATCTTTTTTGTTTTTCGAAATTTCGTTTTAGAAATGTTACATTGTTTAAGTTTAAATTTGCGTTTTCCAATTTATTTTCATATTTAAACTAGCCATCACATTAGGTTTAAACAAAATATTTAATTCTGGTCAATATGAGTCAATTTGTTACTGGTATTGTATGAAACATGTTAACATACTAATTTTGTTTTTTTGTTTTTAAGGTGTTTTATTTTTCTTGTTTTTTGTTTTTTCAAGTGGGCGTGGTCCAGGATCCAAAATTGAGGTTCCAACTGCAGGTAAGTGGTGCACAGGTAGGTGGATGATATATGTATATTGGGGTTTTGCAAATTTATAATTATGTGAATGAGAATGTTTGGTGACCTTTGTTTAATTCCTTTTTTATTTTGTTATTGATTCATTTTTTATTCATTTTTTATTCTTTTTTCACTCAGTTTTTTAGGTGGGCGTGGTCCGGGGACCAGACGCATGGTTCCAATTGGAGGTAAGTGTCCAGGTAGGTATCAAATATATGGGTTCGAATTAACTAATACTTATTTGTCCTAATTGTGTATATTGTGCTACTGTATGGAAGGTCTGTTCCTGGTGGGACGTAAATAGGGACTGGGATTGGGGAAAGGGTTAGGGTTAGGGTTTGGGTTAGGGTCGGGGGCAGGGTTAGGGTTGGGGGCAGGGTCAGGGGTGGGGTCAGGGGACAAAGCCCGATCCCCATGTGCAGACACCCCTCTTGGGCGGTCCTGGTTGGGAGGGAAGCGGCTGGGCTTACTGGCCACCACCGTGATCTTCCTCTGTGGGCGTGGGGACAGCGTTAATTTTTGGCTCTGAATCTCAACCTCCCCCCCTGGCTCCGGAACCTGGGGCCCCTTATCGGCGACAGGTGTGAGAGGGTTAGGGTTAGGGTTAGGAACAGGTTTGGGGCCAGGCTTAGGTTTGGGAGCGGAGCGCAGCAGGTCAGCACGGTCTTGCAAAAAGTCCAAAATGTCACACTCCACCACCGAAATTGTGTTTGGTAGTATGCGCGGAAAATTTCGCTTGGCCCAACCAACCGCCACTTGGAAAGCAGCCTCCCATTCCAGATTGTGGTTCTGGAGTGCCAATTCCATGTCGTTCCGGCAGGCATCTAGGTGGAGCTCGTAATGGCGTTTGAGGATCTGGCAGGTGGTCTTGCCCCAGGACTTGGCATTGTCCACAATCTGCCGCACAACACCCCCATCAAGGAATGCCGGCTTGATCATTGTGGACAGCACCTCCTCCATCCTTGTGACCATCCGAGGTTGTGTAGCCCACCTCTGGGGGTCTACATTGTTCAGGTGGTGGTTGACCTTAATCAAGTTAAAGATTTTGCGGACCAAGCAACCAAATGTGGCCTCTGCCGGTCTCCACTTGGAGGTCCGGGTTGCTGCTCGAGGGGGACCACGTTGGTCCTGACTTGGTTGCCCGCGGCCTTGGCGAACCACTGTCGCATATGAATCGAATCCGGAGCCGGGTGGTCTGAAGGGACCCGGAGGAGGCACAGGCTGGTTAGGTTTGTGGTAAGAGACTCCCCTCCTAAAGGGAGGGAAGGTAGGTGCACGGTCCATCCATCCAAGACCCCAATCAGCCCCCAGCTCACGGTTCTGACGGGCAACGCGGCGGCGCCGGCCATAATGGACCGTCGTCCAACCCTGATCCATGGCTGTGGATTCAGATTTTGCCTTTGTTATATATTTAATAAAGTTGTTTTTTAATATATTTAATAAAGTTGTTTTTAATGAATTCAATAAAGTTGTTTTTAATAAAGTGTCAAATTTGATTTAGTTTGGCCAATATGCAATGTGTGCCCTGACAACGTTTCAGCTATTGTAAGCCTTCATCAGGTCTGGCACACATGAAATAAAAGAAAATAACATATATTTTTTTGTTTTATGAGGTGCAACAATGTGTCTTGCTTGCAGTCCAATTTCGCACTAAAGACTTTTTTCTTTGCGGATTCTTTTTATATCCTCAGCTTGGTTGAAGTTTTAAATCGTTTTTGTTTTCTAAATCTTTTTTGTTTTTCGAAATTTCGTTTTAGAAATGTTACATTGTTTAAGTTTAAATTTGCGTTTTCCAATTTATTTTCATATTTAAACTAGCCATCACATTAGGTTTAAACAAAATATTTAATTCTGGTCAATATGAGTCAATTTGTTACTGGTATTGTATGAAACATGTTAACATACTAATTTTGTTTTTTTGTTTTTAAGGTGTTTTATTTTTCTTGTTTTTTGTTTTTTCAAGTGGGCGTGGTCCAGGATCCAAAATTGAGGTTCCAACTGCAGGTAAGTGGTGCACAGGTAGGTGGATGATATATGTATATTGGGGTTTTGCAAATTTATAATTATGTGAATGAGAATGTTTGGTGACCTTTGTTTAATTCCTTTTTTATTTTGTTATTGATTCATTTTTTATTCATTTTTTATTCTTTTTTCACTCAGTTTTTTAGGTGGGCGTGGTCCGGGGACCAGACGCATGGTTCCAATTGGAGGTAAGTGTCCAGGTAGGTATCAAATATATGGGTTCGAATTAACTAATACTTATTTGTCCTAATTGTGTATATTGTGCTACTGTATGGAAGGTCTGTTCCTGGTGGGACGTAAATAGGGACTGGGATTGGGGAAAGGGTTAGGGTTAGGGTTTGGGTTAGGGTCGGGGGCAGGGTTAGGGTTGGGGGCAGGGTCAGGGGTGGGGTCAGGGGACAAAGCCCGATCCCCATGTGCAGACACCCCTCTTGGGCGGTCCTGGTTGGGAGGGAAGCGGCTGGGCTTACTGGCCACCACCGTGATCTTCCTCTGTGGGCGTGGGGACAGCGTTAATTTTTGGCTCTGAATCTCAACCTCCCCCCCTGGCTCCGGAACCTGGGGCCCCTTATCGGCGACAGGTGTGAGAGGGTTAGGGTTAGGGTTAGGAACAGGTTTGGGGCCAGGCTTAGGTTTGGGAGCGGAGCGCAGCAGGTCAGCACGGTCTTGCAAAAAGTCCAAAATGTCACACTCCACCACCGAAATTGTGTTTGGTAGTATGCGCGGAAAATTTCGCTTGGCCCAACCAACCGCCACTTGGAAAGCAGCCTCCCATTCCAGATTGTGGTTCTGGAGTGCCAATTCCATGTCGTTCCGGCAGGCATCTAGGTGGAGCTCGTAATGGCGTTTGAGGATCTGGCAGGTGGTCTTGCCCCAGGACTTGGCATTGTCCACAATCTGCCGCACAACACCCCCATCAAGGAATGCCGGCTTGATCATTGTGGACAGCACCTCCTCCATCCTTGTGACCATCCGAGGTTGTGTAGCCCACCTCTGGGGGTCTACATTGTTCAGGTGGTGGTTGACCTTAATCAAGTTAAAGATTTTGCGGACCAAGCAACCAAATGTGGCCTCTGCCGGTCTCCACTTGGAGGTCCGGGTTGCTGCTCGAGGGGGACCACGTTGGTCCTGACTTGGTTGCCCGCGGCCTTGGCGAACCACTGTCGCATATGAATCGAATCCGGAGCCGGGTGGTCTGAAGGGACCCGGAGGAGGCACAGGCTGGTTAGGTTTGTGGTAAGAGACTCCCCTCCTAAAGGGAGGGAAGGTAGGTGCACGGTCCATCCATCCAAGACCCCAATCAGCCCCCAGCTCACGGTTCTGACGGGCAACGCGGCGGCGCCGGCCATAATGGACCGTCGTCCAACCCTGATCCATGGCTGTGGATTCAGATTTTGCCTTTGTTATATATTTAATAAAGTTGTTTTTTAATATATTTAATAAAGTTGTTTTTAATGAATTCAATAAAGTTGTTTTTAATAAAGTGTCAAATTTGATTTAGTTTGGCCAATATGCAATGTGTGCCCTGACAACGTTTCAGCTATTGTAAGCCTTCATCAGGTCTGGCACACATGAAATAAAAGAAAATAACATATATTTTTTTGTTTTATGAGGTGCAACAATGTGTCTTGCTTGCAGTCCAATTTCGCACTAAAGACTTTTTTCTTTGCGGATTCTTTTTATATCCTCAGCTTGGTTGAAGTTTTAAATCGTTTTTGTTTTCTAAATCTTTTTTGTTTTTCGAAATTTCGTTTTAGAAATGTTACATTGTTTAAGTTTAAATTTGCGTTTTCCAATTTATTTTCATATTTAAACTAGCCATCACATTAGGTTTAAACAAAATATTTAATTCTGGTCAATATGAGTCAATTTGTTACTGGTATTGTATGAAACATGTTAACATACTAATTTTGTTTTTTTGTTTTTAAGGTGTTTTATTTTTCTTGTTTTTTGTTTTTTCAAGTGGGCGTGGTCCAGGATCCAAAATTGAGGTTCCAACTGCAGGTAAGTGGTGCACAGGTAGGTGGATGATATATGTATATTGGGGTTTTGCAAATTTATAATTATGTGAATGAGAATGTTTGGTGACCTTTGTTTAATTCCTTTTTTATTTTGTTATTGATTCATTTTTTATTCATTTTTTATTCTTTTTTCACTCAGTTTTTTAGGTGGGCGTGGTCCGGGGACCAGACGCATGGTTCCAATTGGAGGTAAGTGTCCAGGTAGGTATCAAATATATGGGTTCGAATTAACTAATACTTATTTGTCCTAATTGTGTATATTGTGCTACTGTATGGAAGGTCTGTTCCTGGTGGGACGTAAATAGGGACTGGGATTGGGGAAAGGGTTAGGGTTAGGGTTTGGGTTAGGGTCGGGGGCAGGGTTAGGGTTGGGGGCAGGGTCAGGGGTGGGGTCAGGGGACAAAGCCCGATCCCCATGTGCAGACACCCCTCTTGGGCGGTCCTGGTTGGGAGGGAAGCGGCTGGGCTTACTGGCCACCACCGTGATCTTCCTCTGTGGGCGTGGGGACAGCGTTAATTTTTGGCTCTGAATCTCAACCTCCCCCCCTGGCTCCGGAACCTGGGGCCCCTTATCGGCGACAGGTGTGAGAGGGTTAGGGTTAGGGTTAGGAACAGGTTTGGGGCCAGGCTTAGGTTTGGGAGCGGAGCGCAGCAGGTCAGCACGGTCTTGCAAAAAGTCCAAAATGTCACACTCCACCACCGAAATTGTGTTTGGTAGTATGCGCGGAAAATTTCGCTTGGCCCAACCAACCGCCACTTGGAAAGCAGCCTCCCATTCCAGATTGTGGTTCTGGAGTGCCAATTCCATGTCGTTCCGGCAGGCATCTAGGTGGAGCTCGTAATGGCGTTTGAGGATCTGGCAGGTGGTCTTGCCCCAGGACTTGGCATTGTCCACAATCTGCCGCACAACACCCCCATCAAGGAATGCCGGCTTGATCATTGTGGACAGCACCTCCTCCATCCTTGTGACCATCCGAGGTTGTGTAGCCCACCTCTGGGGGTCTACATTGTTCAGGTGGTGGTTGACCTTAATCAAGTTAAAGATTTTGCGGACCAAGCAACCAAATGTGGCCTCTGCCGGTCTCCACTTGGAGGTCCGGGTTGCTGCTCGAGGGGGACCACGTTGGTCCTGACTTGGTTGCCCGCGGCCTTGGCGAACCACTGTCGCATATGAATCGAATCCGGAGCCGGGTGGTCTGAAGGGACCCGGAGGAGGCACAGGCTGGTTAGGTTTGTGGTAAGAGACTCCCCTCCTAAAGGGAGGGAAGGTAGGTGCACGGTCCATCCATCCAAGACCCCAATCAGCCCCCAGCTCACGGTTCTGACGGGCAACGCGGCGGCGCCGGCCATAATGGACCGTCGTCCAACCCTGATCCATGGCTGTGGATTCAGATTTTGCCTTTGTTATATATTTAATAAAGTTGTTTTTTAATATATTTAATAAAGTTGTTTTTAATGAATTCAATAAAGTTGTTTTTAATAAAGTGTCAAATTTGATTTAGTTTGGCCAATATGCAATGTGTGCCCTGACAACGTTTCAGCTATTGTAAGCCTTCATCAGGTCTGGCACACATGAAATAAAAGAAAATAACATATATTTTTTTGTTTTATGAGGTGCAACAATGTGTCTTGCTTGCAGTCCAATTTCGCACTAAAGACTTTTTTCTTTGCGGATTCTTTTTATATCCTCAGCTTGGTTGAAGTTTTAAATCGTTTTTGTTTTCTAAATCTTTTTTGTTTTTCGAAATTTCGTTTTAGAAATGTTACATTGTTTAAGTTTAAATTTGCGTTTTCCAATTTATTTTCATATTTAAACTAGCCATCACATTAGGTTTAAACAAAATATTTAATTCTGGTCAATATGAGTCAATTTGTTACTGGTATTGTATGAAACATGTTAACATACTAATTTTGTTTTTTTGTTTTTAAGGTGTTTTATTTTTCTTGTTTTTTGTTTTTTCAAGTGGGCGTGGTCCAGGATCCAAAATTGAGGTTCCAACTGCAGGTAAGTGGTGCACAGGTAGGTGGATGATATATGTATATTGGGGTTTTGCAAATTTATAATTATGTGAATGAGAATGTTTGGTGACCTTTGTTTAATTCCTTTTTTATTTTGTTATTGATTCATTTTTTATTCATTTTTTATTCTTTTTTCACTCAGTTTTTTAGGTGGGCGTGGTCCGGGGACCAGACGCATGGTTCCAATTGGAGGTAAGTGTCCAGGTAGGTATCAAATATATGGGTTCGAATTAACTAATACTTATTTGTCCTAATTGTGTATATTGTGCTACTGTATGGAAGGTCTGTTCCTGGTGGGACGTAAATAGGGACTGGGATTGGGGAAAGGGTTAGGGTTAGGGTTTGGGTTAGGGTCGGGGGCAGGGTTAGGGTTGGGGGCAGGGTCAGGGGTGGGGTCAGGGGACAAAGCCCGATCCCCATGTGCAGACACCCCTCTTGGGCGGTCCTGGTTGGGAGGGAAGCGGCTGGGCTTACTGGCCACCACCGTGATCTTCCTCTGTGGGCGTGGGGACAGCGTTAATTTTTGGCTCTGAATCTCAACCTCCCCCCCTGGCTCCGGAACCTGGGGCCCCTTATCGGCGACAGGTGTGAGAGGGTTAGGGTTAGGGTTAGGAACAGGTTTGGGGCCAGGCTTAGGTTTGGGAGCGGAGCGCAGCAGGTCAGCACGGTCTTGCAAAAAGTCCAAAATGTCACACTCCACCACCGAAATTGTGTTTGGTAGTATGCGCGGAAAATTTCGCTTGGCCCAACCAACCGCCACTTGGAAAGCAGCCTCCCATTCCAGATTGTGGTTCTGGAGTGCCAATTCCATGTCGTTCCGGCAGGCATCTAGGTGGAGCTCGTAATGGCGTTTGAGGATCTGGCAGGTGGTCTTGCCCCAGGACTTGGCATTGTCCACAATCTGCCGCACAACACCCCCATCAAGGAATGCCGGCTTGATCATTGTGGACAGCACCTCCTCCATCCTTGTGACCATCCGAGGTTGTGTAGCCCACCTCTGGGGGTCTACATTGTTCAGGTGGTGGTTGACCTTAATCAAGTTAAAGATTTTGCGGACCAAGCAACCAAATGTGGCCTCTGCCGGTCTCCACTTGGAGGTCCGGGTTGCTGCTCGAGGGGGACCACGTTGGTCCTGACTTGGTTGCCCGCGGCCTTGGCGAACCACTGTCGCATATGAATCGAATCCGGAGCCGGGTGGTCTGAAGGGACCCGGAGGAGGCACAGGCTGGTTAGGTTTGTGGTAAGAGACTCCCCTCCTAAAGGGAGGGAAGGTAGGTGCACGGTCCATCCATCCAAGACCCCAATCAGCCCCCAGCTCACGGTTCTGACGGGCAACGCGGCGGCGCCGGCCATAATGGACCGTCGTCCAACCCTGATCCATGGCTGTGGATTCAGATTTTGCCTTTGTTATATATTTAATAAAGTTGTTTTTTAATATATTTAATAAAGTTGTTTTTAATGAATTCAATAAAGTTGTTTTTAATAAAGTGTCAAATTTGATTTAGTTTGGCCAATATGCAATGTGTGCCCTGACAACGTTTCAGCTATTGTAAGCCTTCATCAGGTCTGGCACACATGAAATAAAAGAAAATAACATATATTTTTTTGTTTTATGAGGTGCAACAATGTGTCTTGCTTGCAGTCCAATTTCGCACTAAAGACTTTTTTCTTTGCGGATTCTTTTTATATCCTCAGCTTGGTTGAAGTTTTAAATCGTTTTTGTTTTCTAAATCTTTTTTGTTTTTCGAAATTTCGTTTTAGAAATGTTACATTGTTTAAGTTTAAATTTGCGTTTTCCAATTTATTTTCATATTTAAACTAGCCATCACATTAGGTTTAAACAAAATATTTAATTCTGGTCAATATGAGTCAATTTGTTACTGGTATTGTATGAAACATGTTAACATACTAATTTTGTTTTTTTGTTTTTAAGGTGTTTTATTTTTCTTGTTTTTTGTTTTTTCAAGTGGGCGTGGTCCAGGATCCAAAATTGAGGTTCCAACTGCAGGTAAGTGGTGCACAGGTAGGTGGATGATATATGTATATTGGGGTTTTGCAAATTTATAATTATGTGAATGAGAATGTTTGGTGACCTTTGTTTAATTCCTTTTTTATTTTGTTATTGATTCATTTTTTATTCATTTTTTATTCTTTTTTCACTCAGTTTTTTAGGTGGGCGTGGTCCGGGGACCAGACGCATGGTTCCAATTGGAGGTAAGTGTCCAGGTAGGTATCAAATATATGGGTTCGAATTAACTAATACTTATTTGTCCTAATTGTGTATATTGTGCTACTGTATGGAAGGTCTGTTCCTGGTGGGACGTAAATAGGGACTGGGATTGGGGAAAGGGTTAGGGTTAGGGTTTGGGTTAGGGTCGGGGGCAGGGTTAGGGTTGGGGGCAGGGTCAGGGGTGGGGTCAGGGGACAAAGCCCGATCCCCATGTGCAGACACCCCTCTTGGGCGGTCCTGGTTGGGAGGGAAGCGGCTGGGCTTACTGGCCACCACCGTGATCTTCCTCTGTGGGCGTGGGGACAGCGTTAATTTTTGGCTCTGAATCTCAACCTCCCCCCCTGGCTCCGGAACCTGGGGCCCCTTATCGGCGACAGGTGTGAGAGGGTTAGGGTTAGGGTTAGGAACAGGTTTGGGGCCAGGCTTAGGTTTGGGAGCGGAGCGCAGCAGGTCAGCACGGTCTTGCAAAAAGTCCAAAATGTCACACTCCACCACCGAAATTGTGTTTGGTAGTATGCGCGGAAAATTTCGCTTGGCCCAACCAACCGCCACTTGGAAAGCAGCCTCCCATTCCAGATTGTGGTTCTGGAGTGCCAATTCCATGTCGTTCCGGCAGGCATCTAGGTGGAGCTCGTAATGGCGTTTGAGGATCTGGCAGGTGGTCTTGCCCCAGGACTTGGCATTGTCCACAATCTGCCGCACAACACCCCCATCAAGGAATGCCGGCTTGATCATTGTGGACAGCACCTCCTCCATCCTTGTGACCATCCGAGGTTGTGTAGCCCACCTCTGGGGGTCTACATTGTTCAGGTGGTGGTTGACCTTAATCAAGTTAAAGATTTTGCGGACCAAGCAACCAAATGTGGCCTCTGCCGGTCTCCACTTGGAGGTCCGGGTTGCTGCTCGAGGGGGACCACGTTGGTCCTGACTTGGTTGCCCGCGGCCTTGGCGAACCACTGTCGCATATGAATCGAATCCGGAGCCGGGTGGGTTAGGGTTAGGGTTAGGGTTAGGGTTAGGGTTAGGGTTAGGGTTAGGGTTAGGGTTAGGGTTAGGGTTAGGGTTAGGGTTAGGGTTAGGGTTAGGGTTAGGGTTAGGGTTAGGGTTAGGGTTAGGGTTAGGGTTAGGGTTAGGGTTAGGGTTAGGGTTAGGGTTAGGGTTAGGGTTAGGGTTAGGGTTAGGGTTAGGGTTAGGGTTAGGGTTAGGGTTAGGGTTAGGGTTAGGGTTAGGGTTAGGGTTAGGGTTAGGGTTAGGGTTAGGGTTAGGGTTAGGGTTAGGGTTAGGGTTAGGGTTAGGGTTAGGGTTAGGGTTAGGGTTAGGGTTAGGGTTAGGGTTAGGGTTAGGGTTAGGGTTAGGGTTAGGGTTAGGGTTAGGGTTAGGGTTAGGGTTAGGGTTAGGGTTAGGGTTAGGGTTAGGGTTAGGGTTAGGGTTAGGGTTAGGGTTAGGGTTAGGGTTAGGGTTAGGGTTAGGGTTAGGGTTAGGGTTAGGGTTAGGGTTAGGGTTAGGGTTAGGGTTAGGGTTAGGGTTAGGGTTAGGGTTAGGGTTAGGGTTAGGGTTAGGGTTAGGGTTAGGGTTAGGGTTAGGGTTAGGGTTAGGGTTAGGGTTAGGGTTAGGGTTAGGGTTAGGGTTAGGGTTAGGGTTAGGGTTAGGGTTAGGGTTAGGGTTAGGGTTAGGGTTAGGGTTAGGGTTAGGGTTAGGGTTAGGGTTAGGGTTAGGGTTAGGGTTAGGGTTAGGGTTAGGGTTAGGGTTAGGGTTAGGGTTAGGGTTAGGGTTAGGGTTAGGGTTAGGGTTAGGGTTAGGGTTAGGGTTAGGGTTAGGGTTAGGGTTAGGGTTAGGGTTAGGGTTAGGGTTAGGGTTAGGGTTAGGGTTAGGGTTAGGGTTAGGGTTAGGGTTAGGGTTAGGGTTAGGGTTAGGGTTAGGGTTAGGGTTAGGGTTAGGGTTAGGGTTAGGGTTAGGGTTAGGGTTAGGGTTAGGGTTAGGGTTAGGGTTAGGGTTAGGGTTAGGGTTAGGGTTAGGGTTAGGGTTAGGGTTAGGGTTAGGGTTAGGGTTAGGGTTAGGGTTAGGGTTAGGGTTAGGGTTAGGGTTAGGGTTAGGGTTAGGGTTAGGGTTAGGGTTAGGGTTAGGGTTAGGGTTAGGGTTAGGGTTAGGGTTAGGGTTAGGGTTAGGGTTAGGGTTAGGGTTAGGGTTAGGGTTAGGGTTAGGGTTAGGGTTAGGGTTAGGGTTAGGGTTAGGGTTAGGGTTAGGGTTAGGGTTAGGGTTAGGGTTAGGGTTAGGGTTAGGGTTAGGGTTAGGGTTAGGGTTAGGGTTAGGGTTAGGGTTAGGGTTAGGGTTAGGGTTAGGGTTAGGGTTAGGGTTAGGGTTAGGGTTAGGGTTAGGGTTAGGGTTAGGGTTAGGGTTAGGGTTAGGGTTAGGGTTAGGGTTAGGGTTAGGGTTAGGGTTAGGGTTAGGGTTAGGGTTAGGGTTAGGGTTAGGGTTAGGGTTAGGGTTAGGGTTAGGGTTAGGGTTAGGGTTAGGGTTAGGGTTAGGGTTAGGGTTAGGGTTAGGGTTAGGGTTAGGGTTAGGGTTAGGGTTAGGGTTAGGGTTAGGGTTAGGGTTAGGGTTAGGGTTAGGGTTAGGGTTAGGGTTAGGGTTAGGGTTAGGGTTAGGGTTAGGGTTAGGGTTAGGGTTAGGGTTAGGGTTAGGGTTAGGGTTAGGGTTAGGGTTAGGGTTAGGGTTAGGGTTAGGGTTAGGGTTAGGGTTAGGGTTAGGGTTAGGGTTAGGGTTAGGGTTAGGGTTAGGGTTAGGGTTAGGGTTAGGGTTAGGGTTAGGGTTAGGGTTAGGGTTAGGGTTAGGGTTAGGGTTAGGGTTAGGGTTAGGGTTAGGGTTAGGGTTAGGGTTAGGGTTAGGGTTAGGGTTAGGGTTAGGGTTAGGGTTAGGGTTAGGGTTAGGGTTAGGGTTAGGGTTAGGGTTAGGGTTAGGGTTAGGGTTAGGGTTAGGGTTAGGGTTAGGGTTAGGGTTAGGGTTAGGGTTAGGGTTAGGGTTAGGGTTAGGGTTAGGGTTAGGGTTAGGGTTAGGGTTAGGGTTAGGGTTAGGGTTAGGGTTAGGGTTAGGGTTAGGGTTAGGGTTAGGGTTAGGGTTAGGGTTAGGGTTAGGGTTAGGGTTAGGGTTAGGGTTAGGGTTAGGGTTAGGGTTAGGGTTAGGGTTAGGGTTAGGGTTAGGGTTAGGGTTAGGGTTAGGGTTAGGGTTAGGGTTAGGGTTAGGGTTAGGGTTAGGGTTAGGGTTAGGGTTAGGGTTAGGGTTAGGGTTAGGGTTAGGGTTAGGGTTAGGGTTAGGGTTAGGGTTAGGGTTAGGGTTAGGGTTAGGGTTAGGGTTAGGGTTAGGGTTAGGGTTAGGGTTAGGGTTAGGGTTAGGGTTAGGGTTAGGGTTAGGGTTAGGGTTAGGGTTAGGGTTAGGGTTAGGGTTAGGGTTAGGGTTAGGGTTAGGGTTAGGGTTAGGGTTAGGGTTAGGGTTAGGGTTAGGGTTAGGGTTAGGGTTAGGGTTAGGGTTAGGGTTAGGGTTAGGGTTAGGGTTAGGGTTAGGGTTAGGGTTAGGGTTAGGGTTAGGGTTAGGGTTAGGGTTAGGGTTAGGGTTAGGGTTAGGGTTAGGGTTAGGGTTAGGGTTAGGGTTAGGGTTAGGGTTAGGGTTAGGGTTAGGGTTAGGGTTAGGGTTAGGGTTAGGGTTAGGGTTAGGGTTAGGGTTAGGGTTAGGGTTAGGGTTAGGGTTAGGGTTAGGGTTAGGGTTAGGGTTAGGGTTAGGGTTAGGGTTAGGGTTAGGGTTAGGGTTAGGGTTAGGGTTAGGGTTAGGGTTAGGGTTAGGGTTAGGGTTAGGGTTAGGGTTAGGGTTAGGGTTAGGGTTAGGGTTAGGGTTAGGGTTAGGGTTAGGGTTAGGGTTAGGGTTAGGGTTAGGGTTAGGGTTAGGGTTAGGGTTAGGGTTAGGGTTAGGGTTAGGGTTAGGGTTAGGGTTAGGGTTAGGGTTAGGGTTAGGGTTAGGGTTAGGGTTAGGGTTAGGGTTAGGGTTAGGGTTAGGGTTAGGGTTAGGGTTAGGGTTAGGGTTAGGGTTAGGGTTAGGGTTAGGGTTAGGGTTAGGGTTAGGGTTAGGGTTAGGGTTAGGGTTAGGGTTAGGGTTAGGGTTAGGGTTAGGGTTAGGGTTAGGGTTAGGGTTAGGGTTAGGGTTAGGGTTAGGGTTAGGGTTAGGGTTAGGGTTAGGGTTAGGGTTAGGGTTAGGGTTAGGGTTAGGGTTAGGGTTAGGGTTAGGGTTAGGGTTAGGGTTAGGGTTAGGGTTAGGGTTAGGGTTAGGGTTAGGGTTAGGGTTAGGGTTAGGGTTAGGGTTAGGGTTAGGGTTAGGGTTAGGGTTAGGGTTAGGGTTAGGGTTAGGGTTAGGGTTAGGGTTAGGGTTAGGGTTAGGGTTAGGGTTAGGGTTAGGGTTAGGGTTAGGGTTAGGGTTAGGGTTAGGGTTAGGGTTAGGGTTAGGGTTAGGGTTAGGGTTAGGGTTAGGGTTAGGGTTAGGGTTAGGGTTAGGGTTAGGGTTAGGGTTAGGGTTAGGGTTAGGGTTAGGGTTAGGGTTAGGGTTAGGGTTAGGGTTAGGGTTAGGGTTAGGGTTAGGGTTAGGGTTAGGGTTAGGGTTAGGGTTAGGGTTAGGGTTAGGGTTAGGGTTAGGGTTAGGGTTAGGGTTAGGGTTAGGGTTAGGGTTAGGGTTAGGGTTAGGGTTAGGGTTAGGGTTAGGGTTAGGGTTAGGGTTAGGGTTAGGGTTAGGGTTAGGGTTAGGGTTAGGGTTAGGGTTAGGGTTAGGGTTAGGGTTAGGGTTAGGGTTAGGGTTAGGGTTAG
Source organism: Syngnathus typhle (assembly GCF_033458585.1). Taxonomy (NCBI): domain Eukaryota; kingdom Metazoa; phylum Chordata; class Actinopteri; order Syngnathiformes; family Syngnathidae; genus Syngnathus; species Syngnathus typhle. The sequence goes on from NW_026872056.1 coordinate 163,972, forward strand.
GGTTAGGGTTAGGGTTAGGGTTAGGGTTAGGGTTAGGGTTAGGGTTAGGGTTAGGGTTAGGGTTAGGGTTAGGGTTAGGGTTAGGGTTAGGGTTAGGGTTAGGGTTAGGGTTAGGGTTAGGGTTAGGGTTAGGGTTAGGGTTAGGGTTAGGGTTAGGGTTAGGGTTAGGGTTAGGGTTAGGGTTAGGGTTAGGGTTAGGGTTAGGGTTAGGGTTAGGGTTAGGGTTAGGGTTAGGGTTAGGGTTAGGGTTAGGGTTAGGGTTAGGGTTAGGGTTAGGGTTAGGGTTAGGGTTAGGGTTAGGGTTAGGGTTAGGGTTAGGGTTAGGGTTAGGGTTAGGGTTAGGGTTAGGGTTAGGGTTAGGGTTAGGGTTAGGGTTAGGGTTAGGGTTAGGGTTAGGGTTAGGGTTAGGGTTAGGGTTAGGGTTAGGGTTAGGGTTAGGGTTAGGGTTAGGGTTAGGGTTAGGGTTAGGGTTAGGGTTAGGGTTAGGGTTAGGGTTAGGGTTAGGGTTAGGGTTAGGGTTAGGGTTAGGGTTAGGGTTAGGGTTAGGGTTAGGGTTAGGGTTAGGGTTAGGGTTAGGGTTAGGGTTAGGGTTAGGGTTAGGGTTAGGGTTAGGGTTAGGGTTAGGGTTAGGGTTAGGGTTAGGGTTAGGGTTAGGGTTAGGGTTAGGGTTAGGGTTAGGGTTAGGGTTAGGGTTAGGGTTAGGGTTAGGGTTAGGGTTAGGGTTAGGGTTAGGGTTAGGGTTAGGGTTAGGGTTAGGGTTAGGGTTAGGGTTAGGGTTAGGGTTAGGGTTAGGGTTAGGGTTAGGGTTAGGGTTAGGGTTAGGGTTAGGGTTAGGGTTAGGGTTAGGGTTAGGGTTAGGGTTAGGGTTAGGGTTAGGGTTAGGGTTAGGGTTAGGGTTAGGGTTAGGGTTAGGGTTAGGGTTAGGGTTAGGGTTAGGGTTAGGGTTAGGGTTAGGGTTAGGGTTAGGGTTAGGGTTAGGGTTAGGGTTAGGGTTAGGGTTAGGGTTAGGGTTAGGGTTAGGGTTAGGGTTAGGGTTAGGGTTAGGGTTAGGGTTAGGGTTAGGGTTAGGGTTAGGGTTAGGGTTAGGGTTAGGGTTAGGGTTAGGGTTAGGGTTAGGGTTAGGGTTAGGGTTAGGGTTAGGGTTAGGGTTAGGGTTAGGGTTAGGGTTAGGGTTAGGGTTAGGGTTAGGGTTAGGGTTAGGGTTAGGGTTAGGGTTAGGGTTAGGGTTAGGGTTAGGGTTAGGGTTAGGGTTAGGGTTAGGGTTAGGGTTAGGGTTAGGGTTAGGGTTAGGGTTAGGGTTAGGGTTAGGGTTAGGGTTAGGGTTAGGGTTAGGGTTAGGGTTAGGGTTAGGGTTAGGGTTAGGGTTAGGGTTAGGGTTAGGGTTAGGGTTAGGGTTAGGGTTAGGGTTAGGGTTAGGGTTAGGGTTAGGGTTAGGGTTAGGGTTAGGGTTAGGGTTAGGGTTAGGGTTAGGGTTAGGGTTAGGGTTAGGGTTAGGGTTAGGGTTAGGGTTAGGGTTAGGGTTAGGGTTAGGGTTAGGGTTAGGGTTAGGGTTAGGGTTAGGGTTAGGGTTAGGGTTAGGGTTAGGGTTAGGGTTAGGGTTAGGGTTAGGGTTAGGGTTAGGGTTAGGGTTAGGGTTAGGGTTAGGGTTAGGGTTAGGGTTAGGGTTAGGGTTAGGGTTAGGGTTAGGGTTAGGGTTAGGGTTAGGGTTAGGGTTAGGGTTAGGGTTAGGGTTAGGGTTAGGGTTAGGGTTAGGGTTAGGGTTAGGGTTAGGGTTAGGGTTAGGGTTAGGGTTAGGGTTAGGGTTAGGGTTAGGGTTAGGGTTAGGGTTAGGGTTAGGGTTAGGGTTAGGGTTAGGGTTAGGGTTAGGGTTAGGGTTAGGGTTAGGGTTAGGGTTAGGGTTAGGGTTAGGGTTAGGGTTAGGGTTAGGGTTAGGGTTAGGGTTAGGGTTAGGGTTAGGGTTAGGGTTAGGGTTAGGGTTAGGGTTAGGGTTAGGGTTAGGGTTAGGGTTAGGGTTAGGGTTAGGGTTAGGGTTAGGGTTAGGGTTAGGGTTAGGGTTAGGGTTAGGGTTAGGGTTAGGGTTAGGGTTAGGGTTAGGGTTAGGGTTAGGGTTAGGGTTAGGGTTAGGGTTAGGGTTAGGGTTAGGGTTAGGGTTAGGGTTAGGGTTAGGGTTAGGGTTAGGGTTAGGGTTAGGGTTAGGGTTAGGGTTAGGGTTAGGGTTAGGGTTAGGGTTAGGGTTAGGGTTAGGGTTAGGGTTAGGGTTAGGGTTAGGGTTAGGGTTAGGGTTAGGGTTAGGGTTAGGGTTAGGGTTAGGGTTAGGGTTAGGGTTAGGGTTAGGGTTAGGGTTAGGGTTAGGGTTAGGGTTAGGGTTAGGGTTAGGGTTAGGGTTAGGGTTAGGGTTAGGGTTAGGGTTAGGGTTAGGGTTAGGGTTAGGGTTAGGGTTAGGGTTAGGGTTAGGGTTAGGGTTAGGGTTAGGGTTAGGGTTAGGGTTAGGGTTAGGGTTAGGGTTAGGGTTAGGGTTAGGGTTAGGGTTAGGGTTAGGGTTAGGGTTAGGGTTAGGGTTAGGGTTAGGGTTAGGGTTAGGGTTAGGGTTAGGGTTAGGGTTAGGGTTAGGGTTAGGGTTAGGGTTAGGGTTAGGGTTAGGGTTAGGGTTAGGGTTAGGGTTAGGGTTAGGGTTAGGGTTAGGGTTAGGGTTAGGGTTAGGGTTAGGGTTAGGGTTAGGGTTAGGGTTAGGGTTAGGTGTTAGGGTTAGGGTTAGGGTTAGGGTTAGGGTTAGGGTTAGGGTTAGGTTAGGGTTAGGGTTAGGGTTAGGGTTAGGGTTAGGGTTAGGGTTAGGGTTAGGGTTAGGTTAGGGTTAGGGTTAGGGTTAGGGTTAGGGTTAGGGTTAGGGTTAGAGGTTAGGGTTAGGGTTAGGGTTAGGGTTAGGGTTAGGGTTAGGGTTAGGGTTAGGGTTAGGGTTAGGGTTAGGGTTAGGGTTAGGTTAGGGTTAGGGTTAGGGTTAGGGTTAGGGTTAGGGTTAGG